>NW_028301617.1:4848484-5151515 GCF_987345545.1 Pholcus phalangioides | reverse complement strand
TTCCTTTTATGCTGTGAGAATCAACACGTCGTTCTCCAGATGTAGAAATCCTCCTCCAATCTATATAGAATCACCTATTTTTGCTAGAAAATATCGATTTTGTTTTTTCAAATCATGTCCTATCGATGGATGCGATACCGTAAACGCGGGCTAATTTAGCCAGCACCTCCCAGAGATAGAAGACCTCCGCACTGTTTGCCGTAAACGTCATTCAGACTACCTAGCAAGTTTGCCACATTTTTAAGCACAGCATCCTATTTCGTTTCCTTCTTATTTTGGCGTAGAATCTTCCCGACTGGCTCACAAATACCGCATAGTAATTGGATGTGGGGCGTACAAATCGCCAATTCTGAGCCCGATCATTTCTTTTCATCACAACGATGATACTGGCAGGCAGGGGCGTAGCCAGAAATTTCGTTCGGGGGGGGGACCAAAGTGACAGAACAATGGATTTGGCCATCTTTTTCCCTTTTTTCGGTCATTTTCTCACATTTCGGGGGGGGGGGACCAGACCCCCAAGTCCCCCCCCCCTGGCTACGCCCTTGCTGGCAGGATCAGGAATTTTTTTTTCCCCCAAAATATTCTGAGAGAAAATGGACTACTTACTGACGTCACAAGCAGACTGCGGAGGCCTTCTATCAGTAGGAGATGCTGATTTAGCCCAGTTGTTAAAAATTTCTAATTCACTTTCTAATAAACCCAATGTTATTACTACTTTTAAGTTCTGGTAACCCTTTTTATATCGATTTTTCGTGTCTTAAAGCATTAAGTAAAAAGGCTAAGGCACTTTTTTTTAACCTGGGCTAGTAATAAAACTAATTTTTGAAAGACAACTTATAGTCTAATCCCGTTATAACGAACTCCACGAGACAGGAGAAATCATTTCGCAATAACGAAATTTCATTATAAGGGAGTTCCAGATTTTCACATTGTTCCTATGTAAACATCTGGGGGACTTAAAAAAAAAAAAGTCTTCGTTATATAAAACGAGATTTTCGCTATAACGGTATTCGTTAAAAAGGGATTCGACTGTATTTCAATTATTGATCATAAAAAAAAAATGGTGAAACTTACACACTTTTTTTTACTACAGAGGGAATTTTGCTGGAAGTGTAAGGGGTCATTCAAGTATTACGTCAGCATCGATGGGAAGGGGTTTCCGATTTGCTGACTTTTGATGATGGGGGGGGGGAGAGGGGATTTGGATGATGCTTACGTCATCAACCACCTTTTATGAAAATATGAAATTCGGTGCGCCAAAAACCAGAAAAATCTTTCGCAAGTTTGTAGGCACCTGAACTAATATTTTCCTTAATGATAAATTCCCTTACAGAGTCACCTCTAAGTGTTTCACGAATCCTTCAAGTGTTTTGGAAATGTTTCCAGGGCTGCTCTGGAACTGTGCCACGGATCAGTTAAATAATCTGGGAATGTTCCGCGGGTAGATGTTGAACCGCATTGGGTGGGGGGGGGGCGCTTAAGTGCTCTAAAACTGCGCCACATATCACTGAAGGGATCTCTAAATCTGCCACAGATCGTTTAAGTGTTCTGGAACTGTGTAGCGAGTTACTTAAGTGATCTTTGAATGTGAAAGTGATCTTTGAGGCCTACTTCAGTGATCTGAAAATGTGCCCGGGGATCATTTAAATGCTCTGGAATTGTGCCGCTTAGTTCATTTTTACAAAATTAGGTTTGAGGAGGGGGGGGGGGCAAGCCACATCAGATAACCTTCAGGGCCACATTTGGTCTGCGGTCAAGGGTTTACCATAAATGACTTAGAGGGTGGGTCGCAATAAATTTCTTAAAGATAAATTTAGAGGTTCCTACCCTTCAAATAGCATTGAAATTAGCAGAAATCGATTATAATAACGCATATAAAGGTATTTTCTATGTTTTTACATTAAAAAAATATTTTTTCGTCTGGGGAGGGAGGCGCACGAGCTCCGTATGCCTCCCATATTTTCTGATCCCACCAATATGCGTTAGGAGGTAGGGGGGGGGGCAGTGCTGACGAAATTTTGCTGGCAAGGGGGTGGTCAAAATTGGCTAAAGATTTACTGACGCAATACTTGATTGAACGGCCCCTAAAGTGTGTGTACAGAGTACCTAACAGTCTGCGTATCTAGTGCTGTGTGATGTTTCAGTGCTGCCACACATCTATATTTCAAATTGTGAGTGAAGTGTGGTGATTGAATATTTGTTCTGTGATAGGCTATGGCGACGAGACTTCTTAAAGAGAGATCGGCTCACATTCGCGCCTCGAAGGTGGGCACCACAGTAAACCAATTTCAGCCGACCACCACTTTGGCCCCCCCCCCCCCAGACCAAAAAGGTATCAAAACCAGTGGTACCATTAATTTTAGAATTAATCTTAAGAATACCTACTATACGACACGCATAAAATTGGCTTTTATTTGTGTTGCGAACCTCCCAAGGTATAGCGTAACAAATTTCGTGACGAATGTGGGCCCGCGAGCTCGTAGCCAGACCGGATTAATATTTCCTGAGATATGAGCATTTAAAGGATTTCGTTTCCCATCCTTTTGCAAATGCATCCAGTATCGTCGGATGGGAGATCTTTCGTTTTTTTCAAACCGAGCACAGCTCAGGTCTATCACCATCAGTATGTAGTTGCGGGGGGATCTGGGGAAGTGCGGCAAAACCATAAATCCGCCTGGTAGGTGAGTGAGCGACCAAAAGAATGTGCGGGAATGTAAACAATATAGAAAGCGACGACCCGGGTCAGCGAGCGACCGGAAGAGACAGAAGCAATTGACAGTGTGTGTGTGTGGTGGGGGGGGGGGGGTAAGTGGCATATTAACCCGGGAAGAAAAACTTGCCAGGTAGGACGTCAGAAAAATCACTTGGCCCGGAAGGGGGGCATGATGCTCTTAAGACGGCCCTGAGTGAAGAATGAGTTCAGGTCTTTTATGTACTGTGTGTGTGTGGTTGAGAACGACTGAAGAGATCCACTTGATTCTCAAGACAACAAAAAAAAAAAAAATGACACCACTAGATGGCAAACCTCAACGTACGTTTAACTGAACCGCGCCATCTATACTTATACATATCATTTGATGGGGAAAAAAGATTCGGGTCATCTCAGTTTTATCCACATTATTTTTCAGAAATAGACCATCTATTAAAACTTGTAGCATTTTTAATAAGCTTTACAACATATTTGCGTATAACAAAGATAAATTTCAGCTTGTGGGTGTAGTAGAGAACGATCCGTTCGAGAGTTTCACCAGACGAAGATTGTTTTGAATGTCCAATCATTTTTTTACTCGAGTCTTTATTGTTAATTGTTAAAATTGTCCAATCATTTTTTTACTCGAGTCTTTATTGTTAACGAATAAAATTCATATGAAATGACTGTTCTAAGAACAATAAGTGGGATTTAATCAACTAGTGTAAGTACAGATGGCGCTAATACAAATATATTTTATTTTACTGACATATGTTGAAGAAATCGCAATAGAACTACAGTCGGTCGGGTAGAGTAAACTTGCAGGGTGTTCTGTTAATGGACCGACAAACTCAGATGGTTGTTAGTAGTCATCGAGAGGAACAAAAATTGCAGTGGAACGTGGTGTCGCAAACCACGTTGAGAGAGTGAAAATCGCGAGAAAGAAAAAACATACTAGCTCTGAGTCTAGAGGATGCGAAAGGTGGATGTCAGTTGATCGCCGAATGCTTTCGTGGGTTCGCTCGCCATATCTGACGTAAGCAGCGTCGCGAAACGCATGCGCTGGTGTAGGATCACGCGCTGCGGGAGGCGAAAATTAGTGCTATTGCGGTAGTAAACACGCGTTTGTTACCTGTTTCAATGAGTATCGAGATGTGGCTGACTACACGAACGAGGAATACACTGATATGTATCTGATTTACGGTCGAGCAGATGGCAATGGGCGCTTAGCACAGGAGGATCTCATAGCGCGGATTGCCGTCGTTGCGGCAGGCATCAAAAGCATACCTGGTATCTTCGAGCGCTTCCGGGAGTAGTTTTTACGTCGTTGTAGACTGTGCAATGGTGTCAGCCGGCCGCCACTTCCAACAATTCTTGTATTAATCAAATTTGTAGTTATTATTGTACTTTTTTGTTGTTTCAACGTGACATCGAAACCCGAATGCGTTTTTCACCCTCTCAACGTGGTTTCGACACCCTGTTCCATTGCAATTTCTGTTCCTCTTGATGCCTACTAACAATCCTGAGTTTGTCCCATACACACCCCCGGATAAAACATCATCACCGTGCTCCCCACCCCCAGACTTCAAAGTCTATCTCCGCCCGAAAAATATCCCTTCCCAGGAGCCCTGTTGCAGAATGTGGGTGGGGTGGGGCAGAACAATTGTGAGTGAATTCACAGGAAAATTGCTAAGTACTGGCAACAATGTTTATCTCATAAAAATGTCCCGTTTTTTCAACGAAGTCTTCTTGAATTTTCAGTCTTTACTGAAATCAAGAATTAAAGTTTATTTTTGTTTCAACTCGTTTTTGTTACGATAATTATTACTATAATATGATGAGTTAACAGCTGTATATAGTTACATAAATATGAATATATTCGATCTCGTTTCTTCCTTCCGCAATTTATTTTTATCCGCTACGATTGGAGATTTTTCACTTATTTTACAAATAATCGGCTACTTTTGGCATCATTTTTGGTGACAATTGACAATTTTTCTCAGAGTCGGCCCATGTAGGCTTCGTTGAATGTATGGCGAAAAAATGGAGCATTTTAATAATAAAAAAGCAATCAGGTTGTAAATCACAGGAATGTGCCGAGAAATACGGGTCATATGGTGACCCTTAGGAACATGCATAACGGTATATCTACGAGTTGTTTGAGAGCACAACCCCGCGATATCCACAATGCCCAAAACGCATTACAATAAAGCGCTATACGCGATTAACCCACGATGCCCAAAACGCATCGCAATACGATGCAATAAGCGATTAACCCATGATGCGTATTACAATACAGCGCCAATACATACCAAAAGTATTACAATGCAGCTCAATATGCGATTAACTTCAATGCCCAAAATGCATTACAATAAAGCGCAATACACGATTCATCCTTCGTGCCCGATACGGAATACAATAAACCGCAATAAGCGATTAACCCACTACGCCCAAAACGAATTACAATACAGCACAATACGCGATTGACCCACAAAGACCAAAACGCATTACAATAGAACGCAATACGCGATTGCCCATTGTAATGCCCAAAACGCATGCATTACAACATTGCGCAATACGCGATCAACCCACGATGCCCAAAACGCATTACAATAGAATGCAATACGCGATAACCCATTGTAATGCCCAAAACGCATGCATTACAATGGAGCGTAAGATGCGATTAATCCACGATGCACAAAACGCATTACAATTACAATGAAGAGTCAAATATGCGATTAACCCACGATGCCCACAAAACTCATTACAGTACAACGCGATACGTGATCAACCGCCACGCCCAAAACGCATTACAATACAGTGCAAAAAGCTATTAACCCACAAATCCCAAAACGCATTGCAATGAAGAGTGCAATACGCGATTATCCACGGTGCCCAAAAAAAGCATTGCAATACAACACAATAAACCACAATGCCCAAAACGCATTATAATACGCGGTAAACACATAATGCCCAAAAACGCAGTACAACACAGCGCAATATGCGATTAATCCACACAATGCCCCTAACGCATTACAATACAGCGCGACCATCCGACAACGCTCAAAACGCAGTCCAATGCAGCGCAATTATCCAGCAATGCCCCAAAACTCATTGCAATACAACGCGATTTGCCGAAATGCCCAAAAAGCCTCACAATACGCGATCAACCCACACAATGCCAAAAACGCATTACAATACAGAGCAATACGCGATTAATCCACACACAATGCGCAAAACGCGATTAACCCACAAAGACCAAAACGCATCATAATAGAGTGCAATACGCAATAAATCCGCGGTGCCCACAACGCATTACATTAAAAGCGCAATGCGTGATTAACTCACGATGCCCAAGACGCATTACAATGAAGCGCAATACGAGATTAAAACACGATGCGCAAAACGCATTACAATATTGCGCAATACGCGATTAACCACAATGCCCGAAACGCATTACAATAAAGCGCAATACGCAATTTACCCACACAATCCAAAAACGCATTACGATACAGCGCAATATGCGATTAACCAGGATGCCCAAAACGCATTGCAATACGCGATCAACAAAAGGAGGTTGAAAACACATTAAAATAGAGCGCAATACGAGATTAACCCACGATGCCAAAAACGCATTACAAAACAAAACGCATTGCAATACAGTATGCTTTTGAACCGTACGCCCGAACTTTAGAAAAAGGGGGGGGGGGAATGGAAAATATTACCAAAGAACAAAATTACCGTTGTAAAAGTCATCGAATCGGGAGAGGTCGTTGTCAGCTCCTCCCCAAAATCCCAGTTACGACCCTGCCCATCACAACTGTTCCACAATACCACCCGATACGAGATACAGTACAGTTACGCAATACAATACAGCATATGATTTCCACATTCAACTTGAATCATTTTACGAACCACCGATATACTGTATGGTTAGGCAGCTACATTAATAACACAAAAAACTCAGTTGACTATCATTCAACACAGAGGGCGCCAATTTATGGAGCCAGAAAATTTTTAAAAAATGTGATCATTAGAGCTAGGATTTCTATGACCTAAAAACCGACAGCATACGCTCCGCAAAAAAATGCATTTATGCTCTAAAAAAACTAAAAGTATGCCTTTATGAATAGTCTGACCCTATTTCCTCGAGAAAAATACTGGAAATCGTCAAACATTGTAAAAAAAAAATGATGCGCCAAAGATATGCAAATAAAATTGCCAATCATTGTCAATTTTTCGAGGATATTAGCAATCATTGCCAAAAAAAAAAAAAACGATGAAGGCGGCAAAATTATTGCTGATATCGCCGAATTGTGGGGAAATTAAGCTGGGGGGAAAAGCATCCCCTCTCTTCATTCTTCTTCTGAGACATCCAAAATAATGTCTTTCAACCTTTTTCTAGTCGCGAGCACTGCCTGTACCCATAATCAAAAAGAAGAGCACCCTTACGGCAAGTTTGACACATTGAATGCATGAAATTAAGATTCAAGCATTAAAACAAAGCAAGTTATACACATTAAGTAGGCATTTAATTGGAACGTTGATCACAAGTGCTCACGAGTACGAGCACTCCGGGTGTTTCAGGGAGCACCGTGGTGTTTGCGAGGAACGACTTGGAGAGGCCTGGTCAAAGATATGGAAAATATGCCTGTAATTATTGAAAATCATATAAAACACAGTGGAATAGGCAGGAGCATAAAAAAAAAAATATGCAAAGTCATTAGAAATCCTAGTTCTACTGATCGCATTCACTCAGCACCTCCTAGAGATAGAAGCCCCCCGCACACTGCTCGTGACGTCAGCAAGTAGTCCATTTTTTCTCAGAACATTCAGGAAAAAAAATTCCCTGTCGCGTGCCAGTATCTCATTGTGCGGAAAAGAAATGATCGGCGGCGAAGAAATGATTAGCGATTTCTATGTCCCCACATCCAATCATCATGCAGCATTTGTGAACCAGGAAGGCTCTACGACAAAATAAGAAGAGACGAAATATGATGCTGTGGCTCAACATAAGGCAAACTTGCTAGGTAGTCTTAATGACGTTACAGATGAACTTGGCAACCCGTGTGGAGGCCAGCATCTGTAGGAGGTGCTGATTCACTCCGGCCTCGGTCGGCCTTTCCAAGAGTAGCAAAAATTGATACAAAAACTGTTCCCCCTGACATTTCGTAGTAACCTCCATCGTCCAAGACGGATCCTTCTGTTTGGTAGGGAGGACTGGAGTAAACCAAGACTCAAAACGACACGGGAGACAATGGAGCGACCAATGCCTCCGATTTTCTTGGCGGCTGGTCGGATTCTGTTTTATGACCTTTAGATCACAAAAAAAAAAACAAACAAACAAAATAACATCGCAGGTAATTTACACAATTTTTGCGTCACAAAATGCAAACACACCCAAGAGAATGTTATTGTTCGATCACTAATTCGTTCTCAGTGGTGATAAGAAGACATGCGCGATCGCACACAAACATTGGCGAGGAAACATAAACAAAGATTCAAAACACAGTTACCAGTTCGAGGTTCGACTCTACAACAGCAGCGGCAGAAGAGTTATAAGAGAGTGCCTGAAGGGTCAAAAAAGCATTCTACATGTTGAGCATGGTCGTCTTAAACTTTTGCCTTGTCGATACTCAGTTACTGATCCAGCTCCTGATCAAGAAAAAGAAAACAATAATTATCACGGACGAGTTATAATAGCTGTAATGATAATTATAACTCCTAATCTTGAATTATAACTCCTAATCTTGAATTATAACTCCTAATCTTGAATTATAACTCGATCGTGAGAAGAAACAGGCCACTCAACGAGGTGAGCGATTAGAACAAGCCTGCTTGTTTTCACGTCGATCTGTTGATTTTCACTCCCGACTGGTTCCTTACTTTTTTTTTTCTTTCCCTCTTCCACGGTAGCGTCATCATCATCATCACGCCCTTACATTTCAAACCCTCCCCCTCCCAAGGTCATTTTCTCTACCCTATTCAGAGACTTGAATTAAACATGGGAAAGATAGGGCATTGGTTCTCAAAAACTTGTCATCCGTGGCTCCCATGCCCAATTCAGGGTTCTTCTGCGGCTGCCCAGAATACTTTAGTAGATATTTTCCCCTTATAAAAGAACCACTTCAAAGCGTAAATAGTCACATAACAACACCAGCTCACCGCGACGCCCATAGGCGGATGTTATGGAGAATGGGAAAAATGGAAGGTGTAGTGTTATTGTTTTTGTGATTATTAGTTATTATACTCATTCTTCATATATACACACACACACGTAAATACTCCCTGTTCATATGTGGCCAACACGTAAAAACAAACACTACACAGTCACTAATTACTCTTATTAATTATTATACGTTTCAGCGAGGCTGAAAATTGTATTATTTTTTATATATTTTAAAATTGTTAAATTCCTCTTTTGTCGTACTTAACCCTGTTCGTCGACGCAGCGATTGGTCTCGTCCCTCCTCCTCTTCCCCCCCAGGGGTGAGTCACCATTTTCGCGCGTTTTCATCGAGAGGACATGACGTGGCTATCTGGTGACCCCTCCGCCTCCAATCGGAAGGCCGGAAAGTTGAAGGTCCAGAGAAGAGTTGACGAAGACGAGGCTTCTTTTTTTTTTGGGGGGACTGAGAGATGTTGAGGTAGGACGTGCACTCCTGAAGCTGCGTGGCCCCCCTCGCCACCTACTCCCCCGTAAGTCCGGACAATCCTCTTGTCCACGACTGAAGAAAAGCTCCCATACCTCAACCATCCGGGAGGAAGTTGCGAAAGCCGGTATCGACATGGGTCAGCGACAGGGCCGTGGTCTTACTACCTGCCAAGATGCCGAGCTCCAGTTCCAGACATTACCAGTAAACGACTGAAAAAGTGACACATCCCGACGAACGATATCAGCCAGCCACCGGGACATCAGCATGGATCAACAACCAGTGCCAAGCTCTAGTTTCTAGATGTCACCAGTGAAGACGGAAAATTCGGCACTTCATCTATGAGCGACCTGTCAGCCACCACCATGGATCCGTCCGTACCGCTCCAGTGAGTGACACCTGCCTTCCGTCTTCCTGAGAGAATTCGCATTCCACCCGAGAACGAGCTGAGGTCTTCATCCTCCGAGGGACAGTTCGGTAAAGTACTCTAAATTTACCTATCTTTCGGATACCCCCCCCCCCTTTTTGTTGGCTCCGTCATCTGACGATAATGTGTCCAAAATCCTGGATCTTCGCTCAGAGATGCCGCCGTTCGCGGTGTGTCCATGTACAGCTATTAATATCTCTGTAATATTCATATTATTCGTTCCATAAGGGGCCCCTAGAACCAATGTTTCATTTTTTTAAAATTAAATTCTTAATTATCGAAATGTTGTCTTGCTTGATTCACTGTATCCTGTCATTTGTTGAGATGGCTTTTCCTTTTTATTTCTGATAATTTTTTATGAATTTATTAGAAATGGTTGGGCCCCGTGGCAATTTGTACTTTTTTGGGTGAGGTAACTAAGTGGTTTTTTGCTAAAACGTTATAATCGGGATCCAATGCATTTCATTCAAGTGTTCTAAAATATACATCTCGGTTTTAGCGTAATCATGTTAGTTTATGAATGTCATTATAACCGAGTTTTAATGTATGCTCATGTAGGAAAGCAAGAAAAATTTAACTAGTTAGAAAAATTTAATTTTTTCTTCATTGGTTTTTTTTATTGTTATCAGTGCAAAAGCGCCAAACAAAGAATTATCTTCTGTCGAATAGAACTTCACCGTACAGTTCTTCGAATTTGTCTTTTCCCCTCATTTTTATGGCAACCTGAGAAGGAGAGCAATTCCTTTGTCCAGTGCATCCGAAATCCCATCACCCTCCTTGTCAAACCACTTAATAGACAATGGAAGACAGCAACCGCAGGTCCAGCCGAACCGTCATCAGGGAGCCCAAGCCTTTGCAATACATGATGGCAGCTTTCCGGTTACCCCAACCGTCCAAAAAAAAATGTGGATTTTCTCGGTTGAAAAAACCGCGCTCAACGGTTGCAGTTGTATCTGTGCGCGTTGACAGAATAAAACTATAGATGATGCTTGCAGTATTTAAATGACAGCCAGTCAGGACAAAATGATAACCTAATTAGCATTGTATAATTTCATAATTCTGGGAAACATCACAAAAATGAAGTTTAATTAAACAAATAACTACAAGAAATATTAACCGGAATGAACGCCAGGGTCTCTGCCACCGAACTTATCCCGTTGCCGAGATCTCTTCCAGTCCAACTTCGTGGCAGAGTCTGGAACAAAGTGAGTGTGTACACCTAACAGTCTGAGTGTGTAGCTAGTGTTGCGTATGATATTTCAGTGCTGCCATCTATACTTCAAATTGTGAGTGAAGTGTAATTATTGGATATTTGTAACGTTGTATGCCTGTTGCTCTCTGTGGCGCGACTTTTTAACTGGGAGATCGGCTCGCATTCGCGCCTTGAAGTTGGGAACCACAGAAAACCAACTTCAGCCGACCACCACTGTGGGGTTCGAACCCGGATCCTCGCATCGCGAGTCCGTCACTATAACCACTCGACCACCACAGCGGCAAGAAATATTAACCATATTGTCCACCGTAAAATGGCAATGAGGTGAAAGCACAAAAATGCTAGTTCAACAAGAGATCAGAATATGTCATGGTCATGTGGATATGCTTGCAATTCACCAAAGTTTCCAATCCGACCTCTGTTCATAACATTTTGAGTTACATCTCCCCCCCCCCCCCACACACCCTCCACAGCCAGAAGTTACAAGGGTTAAGGTCAGGTGAACTGACGGCCAGCCAGGTGTCCTGCCATCCTGTTATGGTCAAAATGGTTCTTCAGCAGCTGCTTTGCTGGTATCGCAATATGCATCTTGATAAAAGTTGTGCTATCCATACAATATAGCCACACTGACGCTGTTGAAATGCCGAAATGATATGGTGGCACAACATAGATTATAGACTTATTGCTAGCCAAGTACAGCGCATCATCTACTTGCACATTTTTTTTTTTCTTTCCAAGGAAATTTCTATTGCTTCAGGAGTATCCATGCAAATTTTCAAGTCATTCTGTCAGTAGTTCTTATTGTTATAGCTTTGGAATCAAAACTTTAATCATAATCACCCTATATATAGCTGATTATTTTTCATAAATCTGTGACTACTACACAATAGAGCCCTGATTAACTGGGCTTGATGGTGAAAGTATAAAAAAAACACTATTGAATGTTAAGACTGGGTGATATACAGTAGGAGATATGCTAGTTCTTATGGGAAAGAAAATGAAAATGTCTGTGAGGTAATGTAACTACTAGTACACTAGTCTTTGTCCTTTAAGGACAGCTGCTGCCTTTATTGGATTATAGGACCACCTGCCCCTAGCATGATGGTGTCACTACTGTTGCTGCTTCTTTGTGAAGGGGGGAAAAAAAGCCCCATGAGATAATATACACCACTACATTTAGATGTGTAATGCAATCCTTATATCCTTATTGATGAATTTGTTAAAATAGAACATCAGAATGTAGCCAAAGGTTGGAAAATGTGGTAAGAATGAGAAATTTTGGCTTTAACTAAGATACTTTATATGGGTAATAAATATATATATGTATTTTCAGGCCACTTTTATGAGACTTCTTGAAAAAAACCCACTTAGTATATCTTTAAATGGTGTAAGATGATGTATCAGAGTGTACCCCAAGAATTATAAAATGTGGTAAGAATTAATCATTTTGGCTAATAATGAACCAATATGATATTTTTCAGATTTAACCTTTTTAAGCGGCACAGCAGAAATCACTAAAGCCAGTTCAAATAGAACCATCCAAGATTGTGCACGATTTCATAAGGGGCCATTCAAGTATTAAGTAAGCAGATTTTCAGCCATTTTTGACCCCCCTCCCCCCTTTGTCAGCAAAACACTGACCCCCCCCCCTTCCCCCTGTCAGCATCTTAGAATATTTCATATCTTCAGAAAGGGGTGGTTGATGACGTAAGCAACCTTCAAACCCCCCCTCCCTCCCTCCCTCCCTTGTCAGCAAATCCGAACCCCCCCCCCCCCCGATTCGGACGTAATACTTGAATGACCTCTGACCACAAAGTATCGACGACAATTTTGGAAACATCTTGAACGGATTCATGGGCCAAACACTTACTAGAATTTCAGAATTGTGTGCTGTATAGAATTCGTTACTCGAAAAAGATTGAAGGATCGGGCCCGTAACTAGGCTGGGAGCAACCGGAGAACTGCCCCGAAGGCACGCTACGCTCTGTGAAGTTCCCTGGTTTAATTAACCTTTTACTGGCCAAATTCAGATTTAACCTTTTTAAGCGGCACAGCAGAAATCAATAAAGCCAGCTGAAAATGCCATCGCTGTGGTGGTTGAGTGGTCATAGTGACGGACTCGTATCGCGAGGATCCGGGTTCAAACCCCACCGTCGCAGTGGTGGTCGGCTGAAGGTGGTTTCCTGTGATTCCAAACTTCGAGGTGAAAATGCGAGCCGATCTCCCTATTGAAAAGTCTCGCCACAGAGACCAACAGGCCTACAACGATACAATTATTCAATCATTACACTTTACTCTTAGTTAGAAAAACAGATGGCAGCATTACACCGAAACAAACTTCACGTCAGGTTTCACTACACGTACATTCCAACATGTACCAGTGATGTCGGCTTTCTTCCGATTTTCGCGAAGTGGCAAACTTCAGGCTTTGGCAGTAACATATACATTTATGTACAGATAGACATTACATTTATGTATGAAGTGCTGTACCTGTATCAAGAGATCACAAAATATGAATAGGAGCGATTTTTTGGCCATTCGATCATTTCTGTCGCACCACGGTCATTTTCTGCTCACGAGGGCTAGACCGGGACCTACAATTTATCGCCGATTCCGAACGGCAGGCTTATTTTTTTTATACTCACCGAGAGATTGGTGCGCTAAAACCCCCCCCCCCCCCACCCGAAGTGGAACTCCCTGCGGTAGCAATCTTTTCTGTGGTCATGACGCCGTTTCCGTAGTACCCCTGTGTGAGGAAAGTTTTCTGACAAGGACGGGAACCGGGTATCGAACTGGCGACACCTCTAAACATCTTTTGGTACTTCATAAATGCTCAGATGAGAGGTTTTTTCGGTATTAAATTGTTATTATTGGTGCTTTTGATGGTATGGTGGACAGGACCGTCTCAAGAGCATCATGTGCCCCCGGGCCAAACGATTTTTCTGAAGCCCTACCAGGTAAATTCTTGAAAATTTTTACCAGGTCTCATTCTTGTGAGGCCCGGTTTGGGCCCATGCGCTAAGATGACACTGATGGGCGGGGGGGTAAGAAGTGAACTCCGGCCTATTCGGCTTTACTGTTATCCTGCCTGACCATAGGTGGAGTTAGACTTAGAAGTCTGGGGGGGGGGGGGGCACGATGATGATGATGTCAATTCATATATACATTAGAAAAGTCGACTCCACCTTTGATGCTGGGGGAAAGGGCAATGCCCCCTACACCCCTCCCCCCCACATTAGGTCGGATAGTCCGGATTCTACTGTATTTCGTCCGTGATCATAAAGGGAGCGTTAAAACCGATGTTCCCAATTGGGACCATTGGCCGTTAAAAAGTTAAATAATTTTGAAATATAGATTGACACATTAATATATAGATTAACTCGTTAATTTTTAAATGCTCCCATCTTCTACAGATGATAATATAGAATTAGCTTTCTCACAAAATCGCTTTACTCTTTCGGCGATTTTATAGATTTCACCCCTGATCCACATTATAACTACCGGGGGAAATCACCCTCCACACAAGCGGTTCCCTACCGGTGGTACGTGAGAGGCCGTTAGGGGGTACGCGAAAAGAAAATGGCGGCCACCCATCCAAAAAAAGTTTTTAATCTTTTTTAATACTTTTGTTCTATTTTAAAAAGTAGATTGAGGTTTTTACTAATATGTCAGTTTCAATATAATATATCGACCTTTTTCCCTATCGATAAAATCAATAACAGAGGGGGTTGCGTCCACTGGAAGGATCGGCCTTCCCTTGTCCCGCCCGCGCCCAACCATGATCCGGATTCACACACTCCTTCATCTCGACTCACTTTTCTTCGGCGTTTTCGATTTGATTGTTGACATATGCCGGGCTGTGCATTGAAAGGGAGAATTAATTAATTCGTGTTGTGTTTAACTTTTGTTGTGGGCGTGTTATTAATCAATTTTTCAAGTCAACTTTTCTACCAAGCACCTCACGTGATTGCGATTTTTGTTTAAAGATGGGCGGACGATGAGTCCGCTCTTCTATATAGGTGCTTAAGCTAATCAATGTTTCCTATACTGTTTTTTTAGTGATTTTCGAGACACCACAAAGACCACCACAATGACCGCAATCTTGTGCCTGAATCCATTCAAGTATTTCCAAGGGGTAAAACAAACTGATTAGAATAGTGTTTCCCAACCTTTTTGATGTCACGGACACCCCCACCCCGTAGTGAAGGACAATGCACCACGGATCCCCGTAATAACGATCAATGTTCCGCGGACCCCCGTCGCGCCAGAAGATAAATTTGATGACATCTTCCGATAATACGCAAAATTTATTATATATATATTTTTAATTTGCATATCATAAAAAATTGAATAAATTGAATTTCATACCACAAAATCAGTCATCGATTGCAATGATCCCGCGGACACCCAGGCCGGGAAATTCATGGACCACAGTTTGAAAAACACTGGATTAAAATTTAAGAATTTTGTGTGAAATAGTGTTGTTCGTTACAAGAAAAGAGTGTGGAACACCAGCTGATTAAGCAAAGAAAAGAAATCAAGAATTCAAAAACCACCTAAACATTGCAAAAGATGAAGAAAACTTCACAAATTCATTACAAAATGCAAAGATGATAATCAGCTTGAATAATACTCACCCCAGCTTTTTCAAGTACCCGAATCATTGAGAAACCTATAGAACCATAGTGACGAACGTAAAATGATATGCTTTCACTCTTCAAACATTAAATATCTTCAATCCTCAGGACTAAAACAGTAGGACTTCTTTCCATCAGCAGCTCAATAGTATTTGACAAACGGGGAAAAAATGAAATAATGTGAGACATGAAAAAAAACTGCATGCATACAAATATCACAAAAGAGGACAACACACATCCATCCCTTTCACACAACACTAGACATGACAGCACAAAAAAACACATAACACAAGACAAGGACAACACACTCATTCATCCCTTTCACACAACACTAGACATGACAACACAAAAACACATAACAAGGACAACACACTCATCCATCCCTTTCACACAACACTAGACATGACAAAACAAAAAAACACATAACACAAGACAAGGACAACACACTCATTCATCCCTTTCACACAACACTAGACATGACAGCACAAAAAAAACACATAACACAAGACAAGGACAACACACTCATTCATCCCTTTCACACAACACTAGACATGACAACACAAAAACACATAACAAGGACAACACACTCATCCATCCCTTTCACACAACACTAGACATGACAAAACAAAAAAAACACATAACACAAGACAAGGACAACACACTCATTCATCCCTTTCACACAACACTAGACATGACAGCACAAAAAAAACACATAACACAAGACAAGGACAACACACTCATTCATCCCTTTCACACAACACTAGACATAAAAACACATAACAAGGACAACACACTCATCCATCCCTTTCACACAACACTAGACATGACAAAACAAAAAAACACATAACACAAGACAAGGACAACACACTCATTCATCCCTTTCACACAACACTAGACATGACAACACAAAAAAACACATAACACAAGACAAGGACAACACACTCATTCATCCCTTTCACACAACACTAGACATGACAACACAAAAACACATAACAAGGACAACACACTCATCCATCCCTTTCACACAACACTAGACATGACAAAACAAAAAAACACATAACACAAGACAAGGACAACACACTCATTCATCCCTTTCACACAACACTAGACATGACAGCACAAAAAAAACACATAACACAAGACAAGGACAACACACTCATTCATCCCTTTCACACAACACTAGACATAAAAACACATAACAAGGACAACACACTCATCCATCCCTTTCACACAACACTAGACATGACAAAACAAAAAAACACATAACACAAGACAAGGACAACACACACATCCATCCCTTTCACACAACACTAGACATGACAACACAAGACAAGGACAACACACTCATTCATCCCTTTCACACAACACTAGACATGACAAAACAAAAAAACACATAACACAAGACAAGGACAACACACTCATTCATCCCTTTCACACAACACTAGACATGACAAAACAAAAAAACACATAACACAAGACAAGGACAACACACTCATTCATCCCTTTCACACAACACTAGACATGACAACACAAAAAAAAACACATAACACAAGACAAGGACAACACACTCATTCATCCCTTTCACACAACACTAGACATGACAACACAAAAAAAACACATAACACAAGACAAGGACAACACACACATCCATCCCTTTCACACAACACTAGACATGACAACACAAGACAAGGACAACACACTCATTCATCCCTTTCACACAACACTAGACATGACAACACAAAAAAAACACATAACACAAGACAAGGACAACACACTCATTCATCCCTTTCACACAACACTAGACATGACAACACAAAAAAAACACATAACACAAGACAAGGACAACACACACATCCATCCCTTTCACACAACACTAGACATGACAACACAAGACAAGGACAACACACTCATTCATCCCTTTCATACATAATTAGACATGATATAACCAAAGATTAAAAATTCAAAAAATATGTAGCACTTACATATTTCATCTCATCTTTAGATGAAAATTTACAGCTAGTTTTATGGACCTATTATGAAAGACCAGAAAGAAAGTTTTACACCATGGGAAATGATTAGCAGGGACACAGTATACATATGACTCTGAGCGCTTCTTCTCATAACTCTCCATTATATATCTTGTCAACAAAGATTCTTAGGAGGATTGTAGAACAGCATATCAAACTCGTGACACTCCTGAACATCCTATGTCATATTAGGGGAGTGTCTTATCAAACTGAGCAACCACTTCGTAAAAGCATACATATGTTATACGTATTATATTATAGACAACCATAATATTCTTTATGGGCATTGTATAGTATTTTATCATGTGTATATATTGTTTATAATTTTTGTGATTGTGTTTTTAATTGGGTTGCTGTATTTTTGAAATATATGACATCCATATTTGTGTTATGGGCATCTTTTTCTCAGCCACCTTGTTGGGCATTTTGCCTGTTGTGGCGTTGTATTTGCATTCAAAAATAATTTCAAATAATTGCTTTCGAATTTAATTAGCCCTAGCTTTAATGTTCAGTGCTGTTTCCATGGAGATTATTTTCTCTGGCTATGTATGATTCATGTGTAATGTGATTGTTGGACCTCCAAGTTGTACTAAATGTTAAACTTTTTAATATACAAAGCAACGTTACAAAGTTGAAATACATCTTTTTCCCCCTTCTCTTTGGGGTAGTGTAGGAATATGCATACAGTATAAATAACAGAAAAAGATGTAGTATTTCTCTTCCTGGGGGGGGGGGATTATTTTGTTCTCCAAAGTTTGGGGGGCACTCTTACCTGCGAAAATTCGGAAAAGTAGTCTTCTTGAAAAAAGATGTACTATTTTACAGAGGGTATTGGTTATTGGCACTGTGCCAGTTAAAATGTGGATTAGTGAAATTTATAAAAAACCACTTTAAGGGTCGGGAGAGCCTAGAGTACGTTAAAGAAGAACTAACAATATTTAGCTCACTCAAAATTTTTTGTTACACAGTGTCTTTTTAGTATTTTTTTTATACATAGTTTCCATAACTTATTGCTTTTTTTTCTGTGATTGTTACTTTTCATTTTGTAATTATAGTAAAACCTCTCTTTCGTGGACACCAACGGGACAAAAAAATCCGTCCGTAAAAGAGGGATGGCCGTTAATCAGGGGTTTGAGATGCATACTTGTATAATACAAGGGGAAAATATTATTTGGCTGCAAAAGAGGGGTCACCGCACCTGACGGTTGACCGTTAAGATTGGTGCTACTGCACTTAAACTCGAGGTTTAATCAAATACAAATACAAGGCCACAACAGGCAAAGTGCCCAACGAAGTGGCTGGGGAAAAAGATATCATAACATATATGGATATCATATACAGTCAAACCTCTTTAATGAGTCACTCTTGGGAGAGCAAAAATATGACTTAGTAAGCGGAGTGACTCGTCAAACGGAGTAAGCCATAGCTGTGCCAATTCCTGCCTGAGGACAATTGGGACTTCCAAAAAAGTGACCCGGAAAGCGGAGTGACGTGTTAACCGGGTGACGCACTAACGAGGTTTCACTGTATTTCTAAAATACAGCAACCCTAACTCCAAATTAGAAATGCAATAATAAAAACTAAAAAACATATGTACATGGTAAAATATCATACAATCCTAAATCTTCAACAATTAAATTCAGAGTATCACGTCTGAAAAATACTAAAGTGATGGAAAAAAACCATTGGAAATCCGATAGAAAAAAAAAATATTAGGAACATTCATCAAACAGTTTTTCACAACTTGAAAGTTGCAGGATCCTGCAATCACTTCGGTTAAGAAACGCGGTCGACTTCAGAGATTACTTTGGGAAAATTATTGATTTGAAAATTTATTATTTCATTCGAACTTACTTTAATTAAGATGACTTTTTTGTAAATGAATACATGTAGGCCTACATGTTAACGCTAGAACAATCAGAGCAGTCATTTTGATGGTTTTTGATTTTGAAAACGCTATAATCTCCACGGTATTTGAGGTACACACTCATTTTTTGGTGACTTTTCATTATTTCTGTATTTCTCTAGGAGTACAAAGATTTCTAGACAATGAATGTGTTTTGTCCCTCTGCCAGCCAAGAGCAGAGATTTTGACTGCTATATGTAAATTGTATATGTTTTCTTGTTGCTGTGGGCATTTGGGTGTGTTTTAGCTGAAGGCATATACAATGCCATACATACTCAAGAGTTACATACAGATACATAAAGAAAAAATGACTACAAAACCAAAACACTGTTTAGCAGTAGTCTATTATCAAGGTTGAGAATTCTTTGTCTCTTCTGATAGTTCACCTGGCAAGCTGTTTTGTTTTAGTTAGACTTTTCATAATTCTACATGTCACCCATCTGCTTTGAAAGCTTCCTAGGAAACAGGGGTGCCCATTCCTAATGTGCAGAAATGACCCTTATAGTTAGAAGATAGAGGTGTTTGAATCAATGACACGTTGTATCAATACCAAATATTATTTTGGGGGGGGGGACAATGAATACATAGGCTGAGGAGAGGAGACTTACAATGCAAACTCTGACAATACAGATCATGACATTTTGCTATATCCACTCCAAAGAGAAAGTAGTGATTCCGGAAGTGACTGGCCTAAATCAGATAATACTAAGGGGCCGTTCAAGTATTACGTCATCATCGATGGGGGGGGGGGTTTCCGATTTGCTGACTTTTGATGACGAGGGGAGAGGGGGAGATTTGGATAATGCTTATGTCATCAACCACCCCTTATGAAAATATGAGTTAGGATTCAGAGGGGCAGAGCTGATGACGAAATTTTGCTGACAAGGGTGAGGGTAGGGGGTCAGCGTTTTGCTGACATTTTCTGACAAGGGGGGGGGCAAAAATGGCTAAAAATTTGCTTACGTAATACTTGAACGGCCCCTAATGGAAAAAGACAAAAATGAATTTTTTCTGATTTGTGCATTCTTTATATATTAATTTGTAGCATGGAATTTTAGTAAAGTGCTCTAGTATTTTTCCCAATTAGTGCAAATTCATGGTGACACAGGATTATACGTTATCTACAGTGTGCGCGAACAACTAAATAGTCTGAATATAAAAGACCTTGATAGACACATTTAAAAAAAGGCACACATCATCAAAATGGAGCAATGCATATTGCCATGTTGGTGCAAACTGATATTTAATGAAAAAATGAATTACGAATTTTAATGAAAGAAATTATTTCAGAATTGATAAAATTCACATTCAATGAGAAAAAATTATTTCAAATAATGAATTCGCATGTAATAAAAAAATAAATCATTTTAAACCTGATGCAAATTCATATTGAATGAGAGAAATCATTTCAGACTTAATGCAACTTGATATCCAATAAAAGAAATGAATTCACAATTTATATGTAATGGAAGCAAGAAATTTCAAAATTGGCGCAAATTGTTATTTGCTGAAGAAAATTAATTCATAATTGACAAAAAAAAAAAATCATATTTAATGAAAAACGATACCGTATTCCCCCGGCAACGCCGGGAAACAGCATGATAATAAATTTTGAGTGATGGGTTCTTGAAAATTCCTAAATAACTTCATTTTAAAAATCCATCGAATTGGCAGAATGCGTACCGTGATCTTTATTGAATCTCGCTTTTCCCGTCATGTCCGGAAACGGCTGCCCAGACCCAACATTAAAAAAGAGGTGTTCCACGAGTTTTACGACATGCCGGCTAATGCGGGGGAATACGGAAGTTTAAAAATTAATAAAGAATTCATATTGAATGACAAAAAGATATTTGAGAATTAGAGGCCTTTCACACGGAGCGGATGCGGGTCCGGAAGAAGTTTTAACAATTGGAATATACTGCGCCTTTCAGACGAGCCGAAAAATCTCCGCACCTAGGAAATGTTCATGGACGTCGTCCGCATGTGTCAAAACATAAGTGCGGGCTCCGCATCCGCACATAGAAGTTTTGACAATAGGTTTATTCGGAGCTATTCACACGATGCGGAGCGAATTCATCCGCATCTTTGGCTACTTTTTGAAGGTGATTTTTCACTGATTTTTTTTAATTATTTGCCATAATTACCCTTAAAAACACCATATGGTGGTCCCTGCCCATTAATATAATGTACCTACATACGTCCATCCCTCCGTTTCCTTCTGAGATGGAGATATAGCAACTTCAACTGCCTTTTGTCCATATTTCACAATTTTATACAATAAAACCTGTCAACAACGGCCACTGACGGGACCACCAGTTCTGTTCATTACGAATATTTAATTGACTACATACTTTAATAACTTTTAAATTTAAGTTAAAAATTTTAATTTTTTTTCTTCTTAAATTTTTAAAATTATTTAAACAGATATAAATAACAAATATTTAAAATAATATTTCAGATATGTTTTTAAATTTTTAATCTTTTAATTTTTTTAAACTTTAAAAAAAATACTTTTATTAAACAACGTTATCCACGTACGGTGTTCACTCAGGGCCGTTTGAAGACCCTAGCACTTGAATATTTTTGGTATTTCCCCCGATACCTACAAGTATATTTTACTCGATATTCATCAGTCTATAAACTTGAAAAAATGAAATTTTATATTTCAGAAGTGAGACTAATCTAAGGATGGGATTTCACTCTAAAAGGTTTATGAAAGTTATTTTATAAAACTTGAAAAATGTAACCAATAAACACATCTGTTACATTCGAGAGAACTTAACTGATCCGCCTATTGGTTGCATTTTTCAAGTTTTATAAACAAACTTTTATAGTGTAATCCCGGCCTGAGACAGAATTGTGATGTGAATATTTCTAAACACATGCATTTTGAAAGTCTCTACCCCTCCCCTTTTTTACTACTTGCAAATTCTTTGATATCTCCTGAATTTTTTTTTTTTTTGGAACATCGAATGTTTTTGGATTTGATTTTTCGAACATTGGATGTTTTTGGAAAATTTTTCTTCCATATTTGTCCGAAAAGACGGATTTTTTTTTTCAAAATATTTTGAAAATATTTGAAGACATTTTCCCCCATCGACTACTTGTGAGGATAGGAATGAAGACATCTTTATTGGTATGCGGACCCGCGTCCGCATCCGCTCCGTGTGAAAGGGGCCTTAATAATTTATATTTTATGAGAGAAATAATTTCTAACGCAACATCATTCAACTAACTCATATTGATATCTAATGGAAGGAATGATTTCAGAATCGATGAAAATTCGCATTTGATGAAAAAAATAACTTCGGAATTAATAAGAATTAATATTTTTGATAATATAGAAATTATTTCCCGAATAATTTGATATTTAATAAAACAAATATCAGATTCAATGAAAGGATGAATTCAAAATTGATAGTTAATGTAAGAAACCAATTCAGAATTGAAATTTGTCGAGAAAAATTAAAAACTTGGCGCAGAATGATATTTAATGAGAGAAATTTGGAAATTAACACTAATTGATATTTAATGAGAGAGAGAAATTTGGAAATTAACGCTAATTGACATTTAATGAGGGGAATTTGGAAATTATTGCAAATTGGAATTTGATGAAAGAAAGAATTCAGAATTGAGATGAAAATTCACATTTACGAAATTAATGATTTAAAATTTTTTAAGAATTCATATTTAATGATAGAAATGATTTCCGAACTAACGCAAATTGATCATAATGAAGAAATTTTAAAATTGATGCAAACTAATATTTAATGAAAGAAATGAATTCAGAACTTATGAAAAAAAAAAAATCCTCCCTCTTCTCGTTTTTTGAAAGAAATACTTCTAGAATAAATAAAATTCTAAAGTAAAGAGCCTGATTCTCCTTTTTTCTAGGAGCAGGGTTTTTCTGCGACGCGTGAACCGAATAGGGCCATTTCGCGTCGGCAAAAACAAGTAACTTAATCACGCTACGCGTTTTCCTAGCGTGGCGCATCATCTGTTCTGTCACTGTACATCCACATATTTTTGCGCAATGAAAAAAATAGACAGACAGGAAGGGAAAGAAAACACAATAATGATAATAAGGGCCATTGCTTCCCCCGTATCTCCACCCATGGAAAACAGTCGCACCGCTTCTCCTATTGCCAAGTGCACGGCGTTTGGCACTGGGAGATTCGCGTTGCGCGGCACAGAAAACCTGCTTAGGAAAACCTGGTTTTATTTGTGGTCCTAATTTTAACGTGGCCAGGGGACACACACCCGTAAAGACGCCACTGTACATATTAGTGCTCGAAAAAGATTCAAAAGACCTCAAAATTCAAAGACCTATATAACCCCCTGGGTAAACACGAACTTTTGGGGGCCGCATTCAGCGTTCATGGAAGAATTGCTAATGAGAGTATTGCTTTGTACGATTCGACATGTAGATAACTTTCACAAATCATTGAATAAGAATTATAGAGGCTGAGTTTGTAAATATGTTCAATCAGGGCCACCCTCACCAGACCACGACCACCTAGATAAGGTTATACATAGGAGGTCGTGATCAAACCCGGTGCGAAAATAATAGCGGGACTACAGGCGTCTTAATAATTTCGGGACCTCTTAGCCCCGATTTTATATAATCTGTGGGAGAGGGTAATCGATATTTAGGAACTCATACAAAAAATTGAATTTCAATTACCAAAAAGAAATTAATGCAAATTTCGAAGCGAAGAAAGTTTTAAATCGATGAAAGAAATAATTACAAAACCAATTAAAATTAGTACCTAATTAACGAAATTGTCTGAGAACTGATGAAAATTCAGAATATCGGAGAACTGATGAAAATTCAGAATATCGGAGAACTGATGAAAATTCAGAATATCGGAGAACTGATGAAAATTCAGAATATCGGAGAACTGATGAAAATTCAGAATATTAGGGAACTGATGAAAATTCAGAATTTATTGTAGAAATAAAATTTTAGAACTATTTCTTTCAGATGAAAATTCAGAACTATTTCTTTCAGATGAAAATTCAGAATTCCAGCACTGAACATCCAGAATTATATCAGAGAACTGATGGAAATTCAGAATATCGGAGAACTGATGAAAATTCAGAATATCGGAGAACTGATGAAAATTCAGAATATCGGAGAACTGATGAAAATTCAGAATATCGGAGAACTGATGAAAATTCAGAATATTAGGGAACTGATGAAAATTCAGAATATTAGGGAACTGATGAAAATTCAGAATATTAGGGAACTGATGAAAATTCAGAATATTAGGGAACTGATGAAAATTCAGAATTTATTGTAGAAATAGAATTTTAGAACTATTTCTTTCAGATGAAAATTCAGAATTCCAGCACTGAACATCCAGAATTATATCAGAGAACTGATGAAAATTCAGAATATCGGAGAACTGATGAAAATTCAGAATATCGGAGAACTGATGAAAATTCAGAATATCGGAGAACTGATGAAAATTCAGAATATCGGAGAACTGATGAAAATTCAGAATATCGGAGAACTGATGAAAATTCAGAATATTAGGGAACTGATGAAAATTCAGAATATTAGGGAACTGATGAAAATTCAGAATTTATTGTAGAAATAGAATTTTAGAACTATTTCTTTCAGATGAAAATTCAGAATTCCAGCACTGAACATCCAGAATTATATCAGAGAACTGATGAAAATTCAGAATATCGGAGAACTGATGAAAATTCAGAATATCGGAGAACTGATGAAAATTCAGAATATCGGAGAACTGATGAAAATTCAGAATATTAGGGAACTGATGAAAATTCAGAATTTATTGTAGAAATAGAATTTTAGAACTATTTCTTTCAGATGAAAATTCAGAATTCCAGCACTGAACATCCAGAATTATATCAGAGAACTGATGAAAATTCAGAATATCGGAGAACTGATGAAAATTCAGAATATCGGAGAACTGATGAAAATTCAGAATATCGGAGAACTGATGAAAATTCAGAATATCGGAGAACTGATGAAAATTCAGAATATTAGGGAACTGATGAAAATTCAGAATTTATTGTAGAAATAGAATTTTAGAACTATTTCTTTCAGATGAAAATTCAGAATTCCAGCACTGAACATCCAGAATTATATCGGAGAACTGATGAAAATTCAGAATATCGGAGAACTGATGAAAATTCAGAATCTGATGAAAATTCAGAATATCGGAGAACTGATGAAAATTCAGAATATTAGGGAACTGATGAAAATTCAGAATTTATTGTAGAAATAAAATTTTATATAATCTGTGGGAGAGGGTAATCGATATTTAGAAACTCATACAAAAAATTGAATTTCAATTACCAAAAAGAAATTAATGCAAATTTCGAAGCGAAGAAAGTTTTAAATCGATGAAAGAAATAATTACAAAACCAATTAAAATTAGTACCTAATTAACGAAATTGTCTGAGAACTGATGAAAATTCAGAATATCGGAGAACTGATGAAAATTCAGAATATCGGAGAACTGATGAAAATTCAGAATATCGGAGAACTGATGAAAATTCAGAATATCGGAGAACTGATGAAAATTCAGAATATTAGGGAACTGATGAAAATTCAGAATTTATTGTAGAAATAAAATTTTAGAACTATTTCTTTCAGATGAAAATTCAGAACTATTTCTTTCAGATGAAAATTCAGAACTATTTCTTTCAGATGAAAATTCAGAACTATTTCTTTCAGATGAAAATTCAGAACTATTTCTTTCAGATGAAAATTCAGAACTATTTCTTTCAGATGAAAATTCAGAACTATTTCTTTCAGATGAAAATTCAGAATTCCAGCACTGAACATCCAGAATTATATCAGAGAACTGATGAAAATTCAGAATATCGGAGAACTGATGAAAATTCAGAATATAGGAGAACTGATGAAAATTCAGAATATCGGAGAACTGATGAAAATTCAGAATATCGGAGAACTGATGAAAATTCAGAATATCGGAGAACTGATGAAAATTCAGAATATCGGAGAACTGATGAAAATTCAGAATATCGGAGAACTGATGAAAATTCAGAATATCGGAGAACTGATGAAAATTCAGAATATCGGAGAACTGATGAAAATTCAGAATATTAGGGAACTGATGAAAATTCAGAATATTAGGGAACTGATGAAAATTCAGAATATTAGGGAACTGATGAAAATTCAGAATATTAGGGAACTGATGAAAATTCAGAATTTATTGTAGAAATAGAATTTTAGAACTATTTCTTTCAGATGAAAATTCAGAATTCCAGCACTGAACATCCAGAATTATATCGGAGAACTGATGAAAATTCAGAATATCGGAGAACTGATGAAAATTCAGAATCTGATGAAAATTCAGAATATCGGAGAACTGATGAAAATTCAGAATATTAGGGAACTGATGAAAATTCAGAATTTATTGTAGAAATAAAATTTTATATAATCTGTGGGAGAGGGTAATCGATATTTAGAAACTCATACAAAAAATTGAATTTCAATTACCAAAAAGAAATTAATGCAAATTTCGAAGCGAAGAAAGTTTTAAATCGATGAAAGAAATAATTACAAAACCAATTAAAATTAGTACCTAATTAACGAAATTGTCTGAGAACTGATGAAAATTCAGAATATCGGAGAACTGATGAAAATTCAGAATATCGGAGAACTGATGAAAATTCAGAATATCGGAGAACTGATGAAAATTCAGAATATCGGAGAACTGATGAAAATTCAGAATATTAGGGAACTGATGAAAATTCAGAATTTATTGTAGAAATAAAATTTTAGAACTATTTCTTTCAGATGAAAATTCAGAACTATTTCTTTCAGATGAAAATTCAGAACTATTTCTTTCAGATGAAAATTCAGAACTATTTCTTTCAGATGAAAATTCAGAATTCCAGCACTGAACATCCAGAATTATATCAGAGAACTGATGAAAATTCAGAATATCGGAGAACTGATGAAAATTCAGAATATCGGAGAACTGATGAAAATTCAGAATATCGGAGAACTGATGAAAATTCAGAATATCGGAGAACTGATGAAAATTCAGAATATCGGAGAACTGATGAAAATTCAGAATATCGGAGAACTGATGAAAATTCAGAATATCGGAGAACTGATGAAAATTCAGAATATTAGGGAACTGATGAAAATTCAGAATATTAGGGAACTGATGAAAATTCAGAATATTAGGGAACTGATGAAAATTCAGAATATTAGGGAACTGATGAAAATTCAGAATATTAGGGAACTGATGAAAATTCAGAATTTATTGTAGAAATAGAATTTTAGAACTATTTCTTTCAGATGAAAATTCAGAATTCCAGCACTGAACATCCAGAATTATATCGGAGAACGGATGAAAATTCAGAATATCGGAGAACTGATGAAAATTCAGAATATCGGAGAACTGATGAAAATTCAGAATATCGGAGAACTGATGAAAATTCAGAATTTATTGTAGAAATAAAATTTTAGAACTATTTCTTTCAGATGGAAATTCAGAATTCCAGCACTGAACATCCAGAATTATATCAGAGAACTGATGAAAATTCAGAATATCGGAGAACTGATGAAAATTCAGAATATCGGAGAACTGATGAAAATTCAGAATATCGGAGAACTGATGAAAATTCAGAATATCGGAGAACTGATGAAAATTCAGAATATCGGAGAACTGATGAAAATTCAGAATATCGGAGAACTGATGAAAATTCAGAATATCGGAGAACTGATGAAAATTCAGAATATCGGAGAACTGATGAAAATTCAGAATATCGGAGAACTGATGAAAATTCAGAATATCGGAGAACTGATGAAAATTCAGAATATTAGGGAACTGATGAAAATTCAGAATATTAGGGAACTGATGAAAATTCAGAATATTAGGGAACTGATGAAAATTCAGAATTTATTGTAGAAATAAAATTTTAGAACTATTTCTTTCAGATGAAAATTCAGAACTATTTCTTTCAGATGAAAATTCAGAATTCCAGCACTGAACATCCAGAATTATATCAGAGAACTGATGAAAATTCAGAATATCGGAGAACTGATGAAAATTCAGAATATCGGAGAACTGATGAAAATTCAGAATATTAGGGAACTGATGAAAATTCAGAATATTAGGGAACTGATGAAAATTCAGAATTTATTGTAGAAATAGAATTTTAGAACTATTTCTTTCAGATGAAAATTCAGAATTCCAGCACTGAACATCCAGAATTATATCAGAGAACTGATGAAAATTCAGAATATCGGAGAACTGATGAAAATTCAGAATATCGGAGAACTGATGAAAATTCAGAATATCGGAGAACTGATGAAAATTCAGAATATTAGGGAACTGATGAAAATTCAGAATCTATTGTAGAAATAGAATTTTAGAACTATTTCTTTCAGATGAAAATTCAGAATTCCAGCACTGAACATCCAGAATTATATCGGAGAACTGATGAAAATTCAGAATATCGGAGAACTGATGAAAATTCAGAATCTGATGAAAATTCAGAATATCGGAGAACTGATGAAAATTCAGAATATTAGGGAACTGATGAAAATTCAGAATTTATTGTAGAAATAGAATTTTAGAACTATTTCTTTCAGATGAAAATTCAGAATTCCAGCACTGAACATCCAGAATTATATCGGAGAACTGATGAAAATTCAGAATATCGGAGAACTGATGAAAATTCAGAATCTGATGAAAATTCAGAATATCGGAGAACTGATGAAAATTCAGAATATTAGGGAACTGATGAAAATTCAGAATTTATTGTAGAAATAAAATTTTATATAATCTGTGGGAGAGGGTAATCGATATTTAGAAACTCATACAAAAAATTGAATTTCAATTACCAAAAAGAAATTAATGCAAATTTCGAAGCGAAGAAAGTTTTAAATCGATGAAAGAAATAATTACAAAACCAATTAAAATTAGTACCTAATTAACGAAATTGTCTGAGAACTGATGAAAATTCAGAATATCGGAGAACTGATGAAAATTCAGAATATCGGAGAACTGATGAAAATTCAGAATATTAGGGAACTGATGAAAATTCAGAATTTATTGTAGAAATAAAATTTTAGAACTATTTCTTTCAGATGAAAATTCAGAACTATTTCTTTCAGATGAAAATTCAGAACTATTTCTTTCAGATGAAAATTCAGAATTCCAGCACTGAACATCCAGAATTATATCGGAGAACTGATGAAAATTCAGAATATCGGAGAACTGATGAAAATTCAGAATCTGATGAAAATTCAGAATATCGGAGAACTGATGAAAATTCAGAATATTAGGGAACTGATGAAAATTCAGAATTTATTGTAGAAATAGAATTTTAGAACTATTTCTTTCAGATGAAAATTCAGAATTCCAGCACTGAACATCCAGAATTATATCGGAGAACTGATGAAAATTCAGAATATCGGAGAACTCATGAAAATTCAGAATATTGGAGAACTGATGAAAATTCAGAATATTAGGGAACTGATGAAAATTCAGAATTTATTGTAGAAATAAAATTTTATATAATCTGTGGGAGAGGGTAATCGATATTTAGAAACTCATACAAAAAATTGAATTTCAATTACCAAAAAGAAATTAATGCAAATTTCGAAGCGAAGAAAGTTTTAAATCGATGAAAGAAATAATTACAAAACCAATTAAAATTAGTACCTAATTAACGAAATTGTCTGAGAACTGATGAAAATTCAGAATATCGGAGAACTGATGAAAATTCAGAATATTAGGGAACTGATGAAAATTCAGAATTTATTGTAGAAATAAAATTTTAGAACTATTTCTTTCAGATGAAAATTCAGAACTATTTCTTTCAGATGAAAATTCAGAACTATTTCTTTCAGATGAAAATTCAGAATTCCAGCACTGAACATCCAGAATTATATCGGAGAACTGATGAAAATTCAGAATATCGGAGAACTGATGAAAATTCAGAATCTGATGAAAATTCAGAATATCGGAGAACTGATGAAAATTCAGAATATTAGGGAACTGATGAAAATTCAGAATTTATTGTAGAAATAGAATTTTAGAACTATTTCTTTCAGATGAAAATTCAGAATTCCAGCACTGAACATCCAGAATTATATCGGAGAACTGATGAAAATTCAGAATATCGGAGAACTCATGAAAATTCAGAATATCGGAGAACTGATGAAAATTCAGAATATTAGGGAACTGATGAAAATTCAGAATATTAGGGAACTGATGAAAATTCAGAATTTATTGTAGAAATAGAATTTTAGAACTATTTCTTTCAGATGAAAATTCAGAATTCCAGCACTGAACATCCAGAATTATATCGGAGAACTGATGAAAATTCAGAATATCGGAGAACTGATGAAAATTCAGAATATTAGGGAACTGATGAAAATTCAGAATTTATTGTAGAAATAAAATTTTATATAATCTGTGGGAGAGGGTAATCGATATTTAGAAACTCATACAAAAAATTGAATTTCAATTACCAAAAAGAAATTAATGCAAATTTCGAAGCGAAGAAAGTTTTAAATCGATGAAAGAAATAATTACAAAACCAATTAAAATTAGTACCTAATTAACGAAATTGTCTGAGAACTGATGAAAATTCAGAATATCGGAGAACTGATGAAAATTCAGAATATCGGAGAACTGATGAAAATTCAGAATATCGGAGAACTGATGAAAATTCAGAATATCGGAGAACTGATGAAAATTCAGAATATCGGAGAACTGATGAAAATTCAGAATATCGGAGAACTGATGAAAATTCAGAATATTAGGGAACTGATGAAAATTCAGAATTTATTGTAGAAATAAAATTTTAGAACTATTTCTTTCAGATGAAAATTCAGAACTATTTCTTTCAGATGAAAATTCAGAACTATTTCTTTCAGATGAAAATTCAGAACTATTTCTTTCAGATGAAAATTCAGAACTATTTCTTTCAGATGAAAATTCAGAACTATTTCTTTCAGATGAAAATTCAGAACTATTTCTTTCAGATGAAAATTCAGAATTCCAGCACTGAACATCCAGAATTATATCAGAGAACTGATGAAAATTCAGAATATCGGAGAACTGATGAAAATTCAGAATATCGGAGAACTGATGAAAATTCAGAATATCGGAGAACTGATGAAAATTCAGAATATCGGAGAACTGATGAAAATTCAGAATATTAGGGAACTGATGAAAATTCAGAATTTATTGTAGAAATAGAATTTTAGAACTATTTCTTTCAGATGAAAATTCAGAATTCCAGCACTGAACATCCAGAATTATATCGGAGAACTGATGAAAATTCAGAATATCGGAGAACTGATGAAAATTCAGAATATTAGGGAACTGATGAAAATTCAGAATTTATTGTAGAAATAAAATTTTATATAATCTGTGGGAGAGGGTAATCGATATTTAGAAACTCATACAAAAAATTGAATTTCAATTACCAAAAAGAAATTAATGCAAATTTCGAAGCGAAGAAAGTTTTAAATCGATGAAAGAAATAATTACAAAACCAATTAAAATTAGTACCTAATTAACGAAATTGTCTGAGAACTGATGAAAATTCAGAATATCGGAGAACTGATGAAAATTCAGAATATCGGAGAACTGATGAAAATTCAGAATATCGGAGAACTGATGAAAATTCAGAATATCGGAGAACTGATGAAAATTCAGAATATCGGAGAACTGATGAAAATTCAGAATTTATTGTAGAAATAAAATTTTAGAACTATTTCTTTCAGATGAAAATTCAGAATTCCAGCACTGAAGATCCAGAATTATATCAGATAACTGATGAAAATTCAGAATATCGGAGAACTGATGAAAATTCAGAATATCGGAGAACTGATGAAAATTCAGAATATCGGAGAACTGATGAAAATTCAGAATATCGGAGAACTGATGAAAATTCAGAATATCGGAGAACTGATGAAAATTCAGAATATCGGAGAACTGATGAAAATTCAGAATATCGGGGAACTGATGAAAATTCAGAATATCGGGGAACTGATGAAAATTCAGAATATCGGGGAACTGATGAAAATTCAGAATATTAGGGAACTGATGAAAATTCAGAATATTAGGGAACTGATGAAAATTCAGAATATTAGGGAACTGATGAAAATTCAGAATATTAGGGAACTGATGAAAATTCAGAATATTAGGGAACTGATGAAAATTCAGAATTTATTGTAGAAATAGAATTTTAGAACTATTTCTTTCAGATGAAAATTCAGAATTCCAGCACTGAACATCCAGAATTATATCGGAGAACTGATGAAAATTCAGAATATCGGAGAACTGATGAAAATTCAGAATATTAGGGAACTGATGAAAATTCAGAATTTATTGTAGAAATAAAATTTTAGAACTATTTCTTTCAGATGAAAATTCAGAATATTAGGGAACTGATGAAAATTCAGAATTTATTGTAGAAATAAAATTTTAGAACTATTTCTTTCAGATGAAAATTCAGAATTCCAGCACTGAACATCCAGAATTATATCAGAGAACTGATGAAAATTCAGAATATCGGAGAACTGATGAAAATTCAGAATATCGGAGAACTGATGAAAATTCAGAATATCGGAGAACTGATGAAAATTCAGAATATCGGAGAACTGATGAAAATTCAGAATATCGGAGAACTGATGAAAATTCAGAATATCGGAGAACTGATGAAAATTCAGAATATTAGGGAACTGATGAAAATTCAGAATATTAGGGAACTGATGAAAATTCAGAATATTAGGGAACTGATGAAAATTCAGAATATTAGGGAACTGATGAAAATTCAGAATTTATTGTAGAAATAGAATTTTAGAACTATTTCTTTCAGATGAAAATTCAGAATTCCAGCACTGAACATCCAGAATTATATCGGAGAACTGATGAAAATTCAGAATATCGGAGAACTGATGAAAATTCAGAATATTAGGGAACTGATGAAAATTCAGAATTTATTGTAAAAATAAAATTTTAGAACTATTTCTTTCAGATGAAAATTCAGAATTCCAGCACTGAACATCCAGAATTATATCAGAGAACTGATGAAAATTCAGAATATCAGGGAACTGATGAAAATTCAGAATATCAGGGAACTGATGAAAATTCAGAATATCAGGGAACTGATGAAAATTCAGAATATCAGGGAACTGATGAAAATTCAGAATATCGGAGAACTGATGAAAATTCAGAATATCGGGGAACTGATGAAAATTCAGAATATCGGGGAACTGATGAAAATTCAGAATATCGGGGAACTGATGAAAATTCAGAATATTAGGGAACTGATGAAAATTCAGAATATTAGGGAACTGATGAAAATTCAGAATATTAGGGAACTGATGAAAATTCAGAATATTAGGGAACTGATGAAAATTCAGAATTTATTGTAGAAATAGAATTTTAGAATTATTTCTTTCAGATGAAAATTCAGAATTCCAGCACTGAACATCCAGAATTCCAGGAGGTGAGGAAAATTCAGAATTTATCAAAGAAATAATTCCAGAATTCTATTTCTTTCTAGATGAAAAAAAAAAAAAGTGCTGAATTCCAGAATTACTGTTTGTTTTTTTCTGAATAAAAATGCAGAATTACAGAATTGATGAAAATGCAGAATTTGTTAAAGAAATAAAATTTCAGAATTATAGCTTTCAGATGAAAATGCTGAATTCTAGAATTACTTTTTAAAAAATATATAAACGCAGAATGATGAAAATATAGAATTTTCCAGAATCGATGAAAATTTCGGAACTTATTATTAAGAAATTTTATCGTTAAAAAAATTTTATTTCTTTCCAGATGAATTTTCAAGAATTATTATTATTTAAATAAAAATGGAGAATTTTCCAGAATTCAAGTTTCTAGGCCACTCACTATGCCTAAGTAGAATATTAGGCATAGTGATAGTTTCTAATTGGAATATTAGAAAAGAGAAAAACCAATGTTTAAAAAAAAAATCACTTTTTAATGCCTTTTTTTAACGGCAATAGTCTATGCCCGTAAAAAGTGATTCCAGCTGAAAATTAAGTGCTTAATTTTACGATATACGCATTAATAGGACATTAATTTTTATTCAAAATATTTCACAGTTAACAAAATTAATCAATGAAGAAATCAAAACTCACCCCGTAAGAGAAGAAACAAATTCTTAAAATGGCCTTTTTTCTCGAAATTAATCCATAAATAAATGCACTTTTGGAGAACACACAAACACTCAAAGCGCGGGAGGCAGTTACGTCACTGATGACGCCTGAAGTTCAACTGCGCAGTAGAATTGCTCTCCGTCGTCAGCTCTCTCCTATAAATTGGCGGGAAATTTCAAGTCTTCTCATTGGTCGTTAGGCCTCCTTGTGCATCCGGGGACTCTGACTAATTTGTTTATCACTGAGAGAGGTACAAAAGTCGTCTGCTCTCTCTCTCTCTCTCTCTCTCTTGCACGTATTTGGCGGGATATTTAAAGCCCTCTCATTGGCCGTTAGATCATCTTTCACATCCGGGGAAGCTCCCTATTTTGTTTATACAGGGCTAAAACGTGGGAGACACAAGGAGCAAAAATAATCTTCTCCTTCACATCCGGGTCTTACTTGAGATCATGACCCCAAACTTTATTCGCCTGGGCTTCCGAGAAGGTTCGTACAAATCCACTACCAGCCAGGGACTCTTGATCATGGGCGGAGATACGGGGGGCGTAGCTGGAAGGGGGGGGGCCCAGCGGGTGGAGTCAACTGATCTAATGTATATATATGTATTGACATCATCATCGTGCCCCTCCCCCAGAATTCCAAGTATATCTCCGCCTGTGATCTTGAGCTAAAGGCCCGTTTACACGAGGCAAGCGCTTTAGTGGGCAACTTAATTTTAACTTACCGATTCTTCTTGAAACTGTCCACACGTATAAGTGGCAAGTAGATGCTCATTGGATAATTTTTACGGAGGCGAGCGCAGTTAGCGCATGCGCGCTTCAGTCTACTCAAATCCACGGAGAGAGAGAGACACAACGTGCGGGAGTATAATAGTAATAATTTTTTATTTATCTGGCATTCAGAGAGGTGCTTTTTTTTAAAGCTCATAGCTTTCGTAACGATGGATGAAGATGATCAGGTAGAACTTACGAATACTGTAATCAGAGCCACATTATATGATATATTTTTTAAAGAATATAAATTTATTCACTTAAATAAATTATATAAATTTATTCACTTAAATAAATTATATAAATTTATTCACTTAAATAAATTTATTCAATAAAAAAGAAGAAACTATATCACTTGCGTGAGAGCAACACACTGAGCAAGAAGTAGGTCACGCAAGAGAAACAGTTCGCTTGTCCCCTTTTTTCGCCTCTGCCACCCACGTAAGGGGGGCGAGAGATGACGCCACAGGGGAAAAAAGAATACACAACATATTATAAACTTATGTAAGTCATCTAGAAGAAATATAAGATTTCTCTATTTCTCGTCCAAGTTGTAAATATCGATTATATGATATTTTAATCGAAGTTGAAGAGGAGATAAATTATGAATTATGGAAGCCGAAAATACTGGAGAAGATTCTTGGCATTCGTAGGAAATTCTAAGGGTTAAAAATTAAATAATTTTTGTTTAATGAATTTTTATTATTTCCAAATTTTCGAAATCATTATTATTTTTTTAATTTAATCTATAGATGACATCTTTATATTAAATATTTGATCATGTATTTTTACAACAGATGGCAGCAAATTCGTTCTGGATGAGAGAAATATTCGAAACCCCCTTCCAGTTTTTAATATATAAATCCTCCCCACCCGATATATATTTTTGAATCTTCAATTTTTTTCCACTCCTGACATCACGTCGACAGAATATTCTATAGCTTTTTCCAACATCGAATAATTTTTAGCTTGTTTGTTAAGGTAATTTTCATTTCTATAGTTCAACAAACATTCATGGCGAAGATATTTTTCAACAAACTTGAAGGTTGTGTCCTCTGGCCACCTCACCATCCAATATTTCCGCGGAATTCTAGCGAAACTTCAGGAGACGACGGAGTATGAACAGGTTCACGCTTGAGATCAAAATAAACCCCTCCGTGAGAGAGCAAAATGACCCCTCCAGTGCGGCAGGTCACGCCCACTGGCGCATGCGCATACGTCTACTTAACCGGAAAAAATAGAACCGTTCTTATCTGACTTACCAACTAAATCACTTCTGCACTTGCGCACTTGTCAACTAAAGCCGTGTAAACGGCCCTTATCGTCTGCATACATCGTATCGTACTTGTCAACTAAAAATTAAGTTACCAACTAAAGCGCTTGCGTCGTGTAAACGGGCCTTATGGGTAACGACCCAGACTTTATTCGAGTTGGCCATGGCCCACATTTGGAGCTGGTGCAACTACACTAGGAATTTTGGCGGGGCCTCAGACTTTCCACGGGCCCTTCAATACTTAATTTATGGCGAGAAAAAAAAATGAGATTCGTCCCAGATGCCAGCGCCCACCCTTGTAGAAGAGGGCATGGCTGGGGCTTCCGAGAAGGGTCGTACGAATTCACAACAGCCGGGAATTCTGGAGCTATGGGTCACGGCCCAAACTTTATTCGCAAGGGCTTCCGAAAAGGGTCGTACAAATTCATTTAGAGCCAGGGATTCTTGAACTATAGGGCCGTTTACACGGCTTTAGTTGACAAGTGCGCAAGTGCAGAAGTGATTTAGTTGGTAAGTCAGATAAGAACGGTTCTATTTTTTCCGGTTAAGTAGACGTATGCGCATGCGCCAGTGGGCGTGACCTGCCGCGCTGGAGGGGTCATTTTGCTCTCTCACGGAGGGGTTTATTTTGATCTCAAGCGTGAACCTGTTCATACTTCGTCGTCTCCTGAAGTTTCGCTAGAATTCCGCGGAAATATTGGATGGTGAGGTGGTCAGAGGACACAAGCTTCAAGTTTGTTGAAAAATATCTTCGCCATGAATGTTTGTTGAACTATAGAAATGGAAATTACTTTAACAAACAAGCTAAAAATTATTCGCTGTTGGAAAAAGCTATGGAATATTCTGTCGACGTGATGTCAGGAGTGGAAAAAAATTGAAGATTCAAAAATATATATCGGGTGGGGAGGATTTATATATTAAAAACTGGAGGGGGGTTTCGAATATTTCTCTCGTCCAGAACGAATTTGCTGCCATCTGTTGTAAAAATACATGATCAAATATTTAACATAAAGATGTCATCTCTATGGATTAAATTAAAAAATAATAATGATTTCGAAAATTTGGAAATAATTTTTGTTTAATGAATTTTTATTATTTAATTTTTAACCCTTAGAATTTCCTACGAATGCCAAGAATCTTCTCCCGTATTTTCGGCTTCCATAATTCATAATTTATCTCCTCTTCAACTTCGATTAAAATATCATATAATCGATATTTACAACTTGGACGAGAAATAGAGAAATCTTATATTTCTTCTAGATGACTTACATAAGTTTATAATATGTTGTGTATTCTTTTTTCCCCTGTGGCGTCATCTCTCGCCCCCCTTACGTGGGTGGCAGAGGCGAAAAAAGGGGACAAGCGAACTGTTTCTCTTGCGTGACCTACTTCTTGCTCAGTGTGTTGCTCTCACGCAAGTGATATAGTTTCTTCTTTTTTATTGAATAAATTTATTTAAGTGAATAAATTTATATTCTTTAAAAAAAATATCATATAATGTGGCTGTGATCACAGTATTCGTAAGTTCTACCTGATCATCTTCATCCATCGTTACGAAAGCTATGAGCTTTAAAAAAAGCACCTCTCTTAATGCCAGATAAATAAAAAATTATTGCTATTATACTCCCGCGCGTTGTGCGTCTGTCTCTCTTCGTGGATTTTAGTAGACTGAAGCGCGCATGCGCTAACTGCGCTCACCTCCGTAAAAATTATCCAATGAGCGCCTACTTGCCATTCATCGTGTGGACAGTTTCAAAAAGAATCGGTAAGTTAAAATTAAGTTGCCAGCTAAAGCGCTTGCCTCGTGTAAACGGGCCTTATGGGTCACGACCCAAGCTTGATACGCAGTGGCTTCCGAGAGAAGGGTGGTCATATTCACTAACAGCCAGGGATTCTTGAGTTATGGGTCACGACCATCGAGCTTATATTACGGGAGGGAGCATCCAGCCGCCGCGACGTCGTCTACATCTAATGCAAGGATACCACGTGATCCGGTGAAAACAAACACGATCTCCCATAGAGATCAATGTTAAAATTGCCGATTTTAACATAGAATTGCGGAAATTTAGTAAGGTTTTCCGCCGCATCAATAATTTTAAAAATTTAATTGAATTCTCCATTTCCGAAATATTAAGTTCGCTTAGAGATACGAAGCCCAGAAAATTAAATATAAAATAATGAGCCAGACCCACTTTTGAGGTTGATATCCATGCAATGACATTAATTTCAGCTTTTTATTCATATCTCAAGCACGAAAATGAGAATTAATGTCTCCGTATTGTCTTATATTATCCAATTGCAACAATCCATATAGTTTAGGATGTTTTGAAATTAATTATGGGCCCATATGAATTAAATTCCGCAGCTTTAATCAATCATTTTTTGAAGCAAAAACAGGCAGATTAATAACTTCAACCAAACATAATTTTAGCATTAATGAAAGATAATTCCAAGATTAATGAAAGATGCTTTCAGCATCGATGAAATTGATAATTTCAGAATTAATGAGAGATAATTTTAGTTCCAAAATAAATAAAAGTGATAATTCCAGAATTAATGAAAGTGATAATTTCAGTTCCAAATTAATGAAAGTGATAATTCCAGCATTAATGAAAGATAATTCAGAATTAATGAAAGATGATTCCAGAATAAATGAAAGAAAAATTCGTTTTAATGATACAGATAATTTCAGTTCCAAAATAAATGAAAGCGATAATTTCAGTATTAATAATGAAAGAAATAATTTCAGAATTAAGAAAAAGGGCCAAAATTAATGAAAGAAAAATTATAGAATTAATGGAAGAGATAATTCCAAAATCGATGAAAGAAGTAATTTCAGCATTAATGAAGTGATAATTCCAATATTAATAAAAGCGGTAATTCCAGAATTAAAGTGAAAGATAGTTCTAAAATTAATGAAAGAAAAATTTTAGAATTAATGAAAGAAAAATTTTAGAATTAATGAAAGAAAAATTTTAGAATTAATGAAAGAAAAATTTTAGAATTAATGAAAGAAAAATTTTAGAATTAATGAAAGAAAAATTTTAGAATTAATGAAAGAAATAATTCCAGCATTAATGAAAAAGTGATACTTCCAAAATTAATGAGATATAATTCCAAAATTAATGAGATATAATTCCAAAATTAATGAGATATAATTCCAAAATTAATGAAAGAGATAATGCCAGAATTAATGAGATATAATTTCAAAACCAGTGAAATAAATAATTCCAACATTAGTAAAAGAAATAATTCCAACATTAGTAAAAGAAATAATATCAGCGTTGATGAAAAATAATTTCAGCAATAATGAAAGAAACAAATCCAGAATTGATTAAAGCAATTACTCCAGAGAAGTAATGAAAGAAATAATAACTAATAAAGAAATAATTCCATAATTAATTGCAAAACATCCTAAACTATATGGATTGATGCAATTGGATAATATAAGACAATACGGAGACATTAATTCTCATTTTCGCGCTTGAGATATGAATAAAAAGCTGAAATTAATGTCATTGCATGGATATCAACCTCAAAAGTGGGTCTGGCTCATTCATTATTTTATATTTAATTTTCTGGGCTTCGTATCTCTAAGCGAACTCAATATTTCGAAAATCGAAAATTCAATTCAATTTTTAAAATTATTGATGCGGTGGAAAACCTTACTAAATTTCCGCAATTCTATGTTAAAATCGGCAATTTTAACATTGATCTCTATGGGAGATCGTGTTTGTTTTCACCGGATCACGTGGTCTTCCGACGAAGATGTTGAGGGACACCTTTCTCAGCACTGCCAAGGCGGAGACCGCCGACGTCATGCTCCCTCTATATAATATAAGCTCGATGGTCACGACCCAAGCTTAATACGCAGTGGCTTCCGAGAAGTATCTTACAAATCCCCTTATAGCCAGGGATTCTTGAGCTATGGGTCACGACCCAAACTTTATTCGCAGGGAGCTTTCTAAATGAGTCCCCACCAACAGTCTTATAAATATACTTTCATCCATGGGCGGAGAAACGTGGGGGGGGGGGCGTGGGGGAACCCCCCCCCCCCCCAGCGTCAAAGGTGGAGTCCACTGATCTAATATATAGTATATGTATATACATCATCATCGTGCCCACCCAGCAATAATGACCGTGGTCCCTCCCAGACTTCCAACTCTATCTCCGCCTATCCTTTCATCACTGATTACACTAATTTCGAAGAACTAACAGTCCTATGGGTAGCAAAGCTGATGTTGTAAAGTTTGGGTCGAAGCTGAAAAAGGATAAGAGCCTCTGGTTTTTACCAAAGAGCGAGAGGAGGAGGGGGGGGGGGACTAATAGTCACGTGACTCTCCTCGGAATCCCTAACGTGTTGCAGAAACCTTTATTTAAAACATTATTTGTGAATTATCTTACCATTAAAGTCAATGAAACATCCTCAGTTTTCTTTCCAGGGCCACCCTCACCAGAACTAGACGGTCCGGGGGGTGTCTTGAAAACTTCCGGGCCCTCTTAGCCCCGATTTTATATGGAAGTATATATTAGTATATATTAGTATTATAGTATTTTATAGGGAAGTATATATTTACAGAAGTTGATGAAATAAATAAATTAATTTAAGTTAATGAAATTATTTCAAAACTGATGAAATATTCGAAATGATGAGTTGAAATAAGAAAAAATATTTGATAGAAATAATATTCCGGAATTCATGAGAATTCAGAATTAAGCGAACTAAATAATTCCCAAATTGATGAAACAGTTATTCCAGAATTAATGAAAGAAATGGTTCCACTATTGATGGAAGAAATAGTTCCATATTTGATGAAAATTCGAAATTAGTGAAAAAAATGATTCCAGAATTAATGGAAATTCAAAATTAACGAAAGACATAATTCTAAAGTTGATTAAAAATACAGAGAATAATGAAAGAAATAATTAAAGAATTGGTGAAAATAATGAAAGATACACAGTAAAAACCCTCTTGACGGACACCCCTCAGATGTGGTCACCCCTCTTTTACGGCCAGATAGTGTAATTTCCCTCGTATAATAAAAGTGAGTAAGAAAGTAAATTCAAAATTTTCAGAATGAATGAAAGAAATTATTCTAGAACTAATGAGAGAATTCAGAATCAACAAAAGAAACAATTCCAAAAGTGATAAGAATTCAGAGTATAATGAAAGAAATAGTTAAAGAACTGATGAAAATTTTCTAAGAAATAATGAAAGGAATAAATTACAGGATTGATGGAAATGCAGAATTGATGAAATAAAAATGTTCCAGGATCAATGAAAAGATAATTCCAGAATTGATGAAAAGAATTTCCGTATTGATAAAAACTCAGAATTGATGGGAAAACTCATTTCCGAACTGTTAAATTCAGAATCAATGAGAGAGATAATTTTAGAATTCATGAAGCAATTATCACCCCAGAATTGATGAGAGAAAGAAAATAATTCCAGTACCGATGAAAAAAATATTATCATTATAGAAGTTTTGAAAATTTCATGAATTATCGCATTTCGATTGGGAAAGGGATAACCCCATAGATAAGTAACCCCATAATAAGGAAAACCCCATAGATCCGCGCCTGCTGGTATGGTATAATCCAGGGGTTCTTAACCTATGGGTCACAGGAGCTTCCGAAATGGGTTGTACAAATACACTTACAGGCAGGGATTATTGAACTACACCTATAGATCACGACCCAAACTTGATTCGCAGGGGCTTCCGAGAAGGGTCGTACAATCCACCTATAGAACCAGGGATTCTTGAGCTATTACTAGACCGCACATGTACCTCGTCCATATTCCTCTGACGAATCGGTACATGTTGGGATGTGCATGTCCGTGTTGTGAACCTAACGTGATGCTTGTTTCTATGCGATGCTTGTTATAGTGCTGCATCTACCACATATTTTTCGAACTATGAGTGAAGTGTAATGCTTGAAGATTTTATCGTTGTAGGCCTGTTTGCTCTCTGTGGCGAGACTTTTTAATGGGGAGATCGGCTTGCATTAGCACCTCGAAGCTGGGAACCACCGAAAGCCAATTTCAGTCGACCACCACTGCGACGACGGTGGGGTTCGAACCCGGGACATCACGATTCGAGACCGCCAGTATGGCCACTCGACCACCACAGCGGTGGGATTTTTGAACTATGGGTGACGACCCGAACTTGATTCGCAGCGGCTTCCAAGGTGAGTTGTAAGAATCCACTTACAATCTATATATATAAAATTGATTTTCTGTGTGTGTGTGTGCGTGTGTTCTCTATACAAATCTACAATTTTAGATCGATCGTCACCAAATTTTGCATATAGGGGAAAGTGACGTATAATGAGCTACTTGCCTAATATATATGAGATACTTCTTTATTTCTTATGTACGGTGGTAACATACCTGTTGTTAGAGGCATGCACTATTAACTCGACGGTAGATGGAGTGGCCAACAACATAACCTTACTCATTTGCATGCAGGCGAAACCAGGCACCAGGAGTACAGGGAAAGAGAAAGCCCGGTCAGAACAGTGGCATGTAGGCAGAAGGTAGAACAACGACGAGAGTTGAGAAGAGAGACAGCAGGCGCTGTTGATTTTTGTTCGATTTTTTTTTCTTTTTCAAAGAACGATGACACAACGCAGCATCGAGAAGGTGCCACTAGAGCAGTGGTTCTCAACCTTTTCGAGCCCGCGGCCCGGTTTCATTCAGTATCGTGAGTCGAGGGCCCAGTCAAATACATGACCAACGGGAAATTAATAAGGAAAAATGAAACGCTAATCACTCGCGGCCCGGTTTGAATGAGGTCAGAGCCCGGTACTGGGTCGCGGCCCGGCGGTTGAGAAACACTGCACTAGAGGAACCAGAAAAACAAGGGATCAGGTCAGGTTCCTACAGCTCAATGCTGACAGAGTAAGAGGAGCAATGCTACAAATGGCCCACAATGCTGCAACCATGTGAGTCGACGTTATTTGTAAGCGTAAAGGAGCAGGCAGAGGAGTCCCACAGGAGTTGAAAGTATGGTCTCGAAAGAACCTGAAAGCGGCGGTCATCATAGCCAACAAAAAGATAGAGGGAGCAACCGTCAAAATCGGAGAACACTCGGCCACAGTTAGGGTGCGAGTGAAAGCAGTGATGGTAACCTCTTCCAGCGAAATTTCCCTCAAAAAATTCCCTTTTGACTAAAATTTTCACACGCACTCAGAAAAATGTGCTGTCATCTAGCGAGGAAATACATAATCAAGTATTTTACAATAGAAAAGTATTGCACTGCATTAATTTCTTTATTTTTTGCAAAAATTCTTTTGTTTGATGACCTCTCAAAATTTCCCACAAATGCAAAGAAATTCCCACTTGGGCAAATTTTGGCCAATTTTTCCTACGAATATGGGAAATTTCCCACGAGTTACCATCACTGAGTGAAAGGAAAGAAGATAACATTATCGAGCTGCTACTCATCGCATACGAGGAACTGGAAGAAGCATTCGACGAAATGAAAAGGAGACGGCCAGGAGGAGTACCAGTGATCATAGGAGCCGACCCCCAATGGTCATTACGAGAAGTGGGAGTACAAAAAAAGTGACGACAGGAGAAGAGCAATCCATGACATGACTATAGAAGAACGAGACGAGAGCATACGGCATTAATATCAGCTGACATCAAAGGGGCATTCAATGCTCTTCGTTACGGAAATCTCCGGAAAATAATCCAGCAACTGCCGATACCAACCAAAGCTGCATTAAGAGTGGCTTTGATACCAGAAGGCTCTCTTGAAGGGCCGAAGAGTTCTGATGGAGATAGAAGGAAAGACTGTGGACAGATGCACAGACAAGAGGATGCCTACAGGGATCATGCTCTGCGCCCCCCCCCCCCCACGTGGAATATAACTGTGGATGTGCTGTTAAAAGAAAGATGGAGGGAGGGGGGTCAGAGTGCAAGTGTTCACAGCCGACCTACTGCTCCTAATCTCGGAGCCCATATAGGCTGATGTAGTTGTACAGGAAACAGTTGTAGAAGCACTGGAGACGTACGGTGACATGCACCACGACGTATCCCATAGCTGTGCACCAACCGTACAACTCTTGCGCTTCTGGGCGAGTAAATATCCTGCAAATATTATTTCGATGTAGACTATACTGCCTAATATCCCGCAGTATTCATGTAACGCCTTTCTCGCACATACTGTTGTATATATTTTCATCATCAATTGTATAGAAAATGTTAACTGTAACATGCCTGTATCGTGTATATCTTTGCTTTGAGCACAATTTTTGTACATATTTTTCCGTTCGATGCACGTAGCGACACGACTCACATTGCTTGTATCCGCACCGCTCACATTTTGTTTTGCACCTGTACTGTATTTTTCTTTTGTTTTCGCATAGTGCAAGTTGTACTATAGATTAATTGTGTACTAGTTGCGTGTTAATACTGTATATTTTTCTGTTCGACGCCCGTAGCGACACGACTCACATTGCTCTGTACCTGCACCGCGCATATTTTTTGTTTTGTAACCGTATAGTATATTTCTCTATTTTCGTATATTGCGAGTTGTTCTATAGATTTATTGTGCCGTGCAACATGCCTGTAACTTGCACCGGCACAGTGCCTGTATAGTATATATTTCTGTTTGTGCACAACATTTGTATATTTTTTCTGTTCGATGCCCGTAGCGATACGACTCACATTGCTCTGTACCCGCAATGCTCTTTTCTTTTTTCTTTTTTTTTTTTACACATGATCTTCACATATTGTCTTTGCACATGCTTTTTCGTATTGCCTTGTACACACTGTATATAATATGCCCTGTCATATATTCTCTTCAATATGTTTTAAATAAAACAGCCTGGCGAATTTTGGAGCAGGACCGCCGGGGGGGGCGTGGCTGGGGGCGCACTTGGCCTAGGAGGGGAATTACACGGGGGGGGGGGACTTCCACGAACAACGGGGGTTAGAGAAACGTCGGGAGGCTGCCGGTTAGAATAGGGTTTACGGTGGGATCCCGAGGGTCGGGGCGGGTGCCCATGGGAGAAGATCCCGTGGGGGCCCGTCCCGGCCCACCGTTCCTCCTCAGCAAGACTCAACCCAATCGGGTAAAGGGCTTATATCCCTCAAGGGACAGAGTCCGTTTATCTTAGGATCGACAGCGACTGGATTGGATTCCATATCTTTGACAGCAAAGAAAGAAGGCCAATGCAAATCTACAGAAGATGATGGCCATAGCAGGTCCAAGATGGGGAATTAACCAGAGGATGAGGGGAGTGCTCTATGACCAGGTGGCAACCAAGGCAGTAACGTATGGAGCAGCCGCGTGGTACGCTAGCCCGACAGAGAAAATGAAAAGACAGCTCTCCCAAAGAGGGTTCCTGTTCTTTATGACAAGTATGAGCGGGTCCGTTCCGCTCATAAGTATTTGTAATTATTTGAATATAAAGGTAATTAGTTAAAATTGTTAATTTATTTAAATGGTTAATTGTTTAAGGATTATTTTGTATTTAAAAGATTAATTGGAAGGTGACTAGGTAACAGGTGTGGTATTGAGACTTTGTGTTTGGTAACTTGACTTTGGGTAGTTGTAAAGAACACGTGCAGGGCGGCCACGAGTGATATAAGATTATGTAAGAAAGGAAGAACGTGCTTTAGGCCAACTGCCGATGAATCACAATTCATCTGGCAAGGTATGAAGCTACGAAATAAGAATGTAAGATGGAAAATACCTGAATAGTGGATGTTAATGGATTCGGGACCTTCACTGAAAGGAAGATGCAATTTGAACGCAACTTGAAAAGAGAGAGGGTATTGAAGAATGAGGAGATTAGAATGAGATCGAATCGTCATGTATAGGCCACCCTTAAGCAAACTGTCGGTACGACGTTCACACGGGTGTATAACCGTCACCTGGCATGCTCAAGGCTTGGTGACAGGAGAAAGGTGTTTTTCTAAAATACGTGAATAGGAGCTGTTACGGAATGAGATTCGATTCCTGAGGCGTAGGTGTGGAGAAGTTAGGGAGAGCGAGAATAATGAAATGGACGTAAGAGAGGAAATATATAATACAAAGCGGCATTGCAATTAGAGCACCTGTGCTCTGCTTGTAACATGGGGGTCGCCTTAGGTATGGATATGAAGGTGACCGGTGCACGTGGGCATTCTGATTATTTAGGAAGGGGCGAAATTTATTTGGGATGAATGGCACCGATCTTCTCCGGAATGGTCACGCGAAAGTCCAATCAAATGGCCCTTGCTTGAGGCCCGCAAATTGAAATGTAGCACGGAAAGAAAAATTGCAAGACGGAGCGAATCCGGGGTTCTAGGGAGGAGCCGAAGAGGATGTAAAATCAGGAGGCTGATGATGAATAAGGGAGATAGTAAGATGGAGAGTAAGAGATAGTAAGATATAGTAAGAGAGAGTAAGAGATAGTGAGAGATGGAGTAAGAGATAGTAAGAGGGAGTCAGACTCTAGAGATAGTGGAGAGTCGCGGAATATAACGAAAAAGGATATAGTGCCGCCCGAGAGAAAGTGCCGTGCGGGAAAAACAGCAGCAGCTAAGATGGCAAGGCGATCACACACGAGGACTGGGGTGAGTACACCACTCTATCGTTTCCTTAACCCGTAATGTCCAGTTAGGAAATTGTTGAATTCTTATGTAGGGTGTAATGTCTCAGATACAGTATAGGTTAATTGCATTGGTGCTGATCGCATAAATCAGTAATTGTTAAAGAGATACATTATAGTCTATATTGATGTATGCTGTGTTAAACTTCTCTATTAAATAATTTTTAAACTTCTAACTTGCCTCCGTGCGTTTAGTAACTGGGTTATTGCATGTTAATTTGTTTTTTTGTCTTAAACACAACGCAACTGTACGATCGAATTTTGAGAATGAATAATTGATTAAATACTTAGTAATTAAGTAAAAGTCAGCATGGTGAGCGGGCTGACACAAGGACGTATCGCAAAATATCGACAGCGGCAATGCAGAGCATAGCAGGAGTACCCCCCCCCCCCTTGAGTTTGTATACTGTGCAAATAGTATAATAATAAAAATAAAATAATAGTAAACAAACAAAAAAAAAATAGTATGCAAATCAGCGACAATATCTACTCTCAACAGAAGGGTGACAGTTGGAGAAAGGCTGATAGTACCAGAGAAGGTGGGGGCAAGAGCAATAGGACGGGGCGACCACCCAGCTAACGAAATCCAGGAGCAACGTAACGACGGAGCGAGAAGAAGCCATTGGAATACACGGTATTTCAAGCAGAGCAGTGGGTGATCTGAAAAGCACTGGGACAGCGGGAGAATAATCTGGAGATGACCATATATTCAGACAGTAAATTAAGCTTGGAAGCCATCAAGGACCCTTTAACAAGGCACGAAGACGCTAGAGCCATAAGAACAATATTGAAGGAGGGGGGGGGGGAATGTAGCACTGATGTGGGTGAGAGGCTACGTGGGCGAACGTGGAAACGAGGAGGCAGATCAGTTGGCGAAGGAAGCGATGAAACTGGAGACAACTTCCCAAGAGAAGAAGATCCCGGCGGCAACGGTCAAAAGAATAATTAAAGAGCAGATGAGAGTGGAATGGCAGAAACAATTAAATGATCTAAAAAACAAACCAACGGCTTATTCATAGAGTGAAAAGACAATCTTCTTCTCGGGCCATGGACCGTTTCCCCACCACCTTCGAGCATTTCACAATTGTATATGCGGAGGAGTGGGAAGTCCACTCCACTTTGCCACGGAATGTGTCCACACCAGTCTCTTACACTTAGTAAAGCCACGACCGGAATTGGAGAACGAGTGGTTTCAAAGAGCGGCCAAGGAGGAGAAAGCACTCAGAAACATCAAGGAACTGGTCGGCTTTTTGGAAGAGAACGTGGAGTGGCTCCATGATAAGCAGACGGGAGCGGCAGATCAAGCGACGAGCCCACCTGCACCCAGGAGAAGGAGTGAGAGGATCAGAAGACGTCAGGAGACAGGACGACAGGGAGAAGAAGAATGGAGCGTGGAGGAAAACAACGATCAAGAGTCAGACGACCCCAGGTTCGGACCCCGACTTCCAATGAGGACGAGGCGAAGAAGTAAGGCAGGAAGTCAAGAATCGGACTCTAATAAAATAAGGGCAAAAACTGCTCCGTATAGACAACAGTCACGAGGCAGCTGCCTTAAAACCTTCCCAGTTGGGCAACTGCTCGTGAGGCGGCAGGACTTTGAGGGTTGCGTGGCAACTGGTCAAATGTCGTGAGGCAGTTGTGTAATGTACTACACTTTGTATACAATCGCTTTCGTGGGCCGGGGGATTTAAGGGGGGGCACACACTCATACTTCCGGCACAACTCAAAAGGGGCCCGTTCAAGTTTTACGTAAGTAAATTTTTTAGTCATTTTTGACCCCCCCCCCCTTGTCAGAAATTTCGTCATCAGCTCTGCCCCTCTGAATCCTAACACATAGTGGTGGGATCAGAGACGTACACAGGAGGACTCGTGCCCCCCCCCCTCCCCCCACGACGATCAACAATTTATTTTTTAATGCAAAAAATATTTTTTTAAATTGAAATTTAGGAAGAAAAAATTCATCGCGACCCACCCTCTAAGCCATATAATGATGAATCGCATAAAGGCCCTTGGCCTCCGGACCAAATATGGCCCTGGGAGTTATCTGATGCGGCCTGCCTTCTTCAAACCTAATTTTGTAAAAATGAACTAACCGGCACATTTACAGATCGCTTAAGCGTCCCCGTGGTACAATTTCAGAGCATTTAGGCGGCCCGTGGGGCACATTTTCACATCACTTAAATGACCCGAGACACAGTTCCAGAACACTTAAGCGATCCGTGACACATTTAGAGATCCCTTGAGTGACGTGTGGCGTACTTTTAGATCACTTAAGTGGCCCCCCCAGGACGGTTCGACATCACTCAAGTTACCCGCGGTACATCCTTAGATTATTTAAGTGATCTGCGGCATATAATTACGGATCACTTGATGCGTGGCACAGTTCCAGAGCACTTAAACGGCCCGACGCATTTCTAGATCACTTGGATCCGTGAAACATTTAGAGATCACTAAAGTGGCTCTGTAGGGCACTTATCAATGGGGGGAAGGGGGGGTGTTACTTCAAGTTCCCACAAACTACCGAAAGGTTTGCGGTTTTTCTCGTTTTTGGCGCACCGAGTAAGATGCCATTGAGAATATTTCATATTTTCGTAAAGGGTGGTTGATGACGTAAGCATTATCCAAACTCCCCCTCCTCCTTTGTCATCAAAAGTCAGCAAATCGGAAACCCCTTCCCCCCCCCCCCATCGATGCTGACGTAATACTTGAACGGCCCCAAATGGCCTATGGCGATAGACCGGAGTTGTGCTCGGTTTGAATGAATGAATGAATGCCCTTGCAAAGAATAAAACTCTAAGGAAAGATTGAGAGTCGTAGCCTTTGTAGTCTAGTGGTTTAGGGCGCTCACCTGCAAGTGGGTTTGATTCCTCGCAATGAATGGCAGAGATGAATTTCCTTTCTTTCCTAAATTCATCTTCGCATCAACCAGCTGTTAAAAACATTCATGGATAGCAAAGAGTGACATCATCCTTGTATTCGATATACTATGGCCATGGCCGGAGATACGGGGCGGGGGGGGGGGGGGGCATTAAAGATAGAGTTGACTTTTCTAATACATATATGCATAGATGAATTGACATCATCATCATCGTGCCCCCCCCCCTCCAGACTTCCAGGTCTATTTCCGCCTATGACTGAATGAATGAACGCCAGGGGCTCTGCCACCGGACTTATCCCGTTGCCGAGATCTCTTCCAGCCCATCTTCGTGGCAGAGTCTGAGACAAAGTGAGTGCACCTAACAGTCTGAGTGTGTAGCCAGTGTTGTGTTTGATATTTCAGTGCTGCCATCTATACTTCAAATTGTGAGTGAAGTGTAATGATTGAATATTTGTAACGTTGTAGGCCTGTTGCTCTCTGTGACGAGACTTTTTTTTTAAACGGGGAGATCGGCTCGCATTCGCGCCTTGAAGTTGGAAACCACAGAAAACCAACTTCAGCCGACCACCACTGTGGCACCGGTGGGGTTGACTCCGCCTGTGACTGTGGCTACATACTGCTGTGCCGCGCTCGCTCGTCGAACCTCTGGCACCAGATTGTCCCGTTGCGCGGATCTCGCCGAGGACTTGGAGATGAGTAAAAACTCACAGGAGCAAGGATTTGAGAACAAAGAAACACTTCAATTTACATCAACTGGAAGTCCTGCTGAAACTACAGCCGTCTTCAAATTCTACTGTCCGAGCCCCTAGAATATCGTTCTTCTATTTGAACAATCGCATGCCACGCGTACCTTCTATGCATTCACAAGCCTCTTCAAATTCCTACCCTTCGTAATAATACTTATATTGAAAGTATGTTTCATGTGTTGTGTTAATAAACAGAGAGAGAGAGAGAGAGATACTAGTTGGCAACCTGTATGTTTTTCTTTCGTTCATACCTACATACTACATTTCATCATGCGAACATTACTCTGGGGAGTTTCAAAGGGATCGACGAACGGCGAAAAGTGTTTTATGTACAGACACATGAAATAATGTAAGCATGAACTACAGTATATCAAATATGTCAGTGACAGAAATGGTAGCCGTGAGCCTATTTTCGGGGGAAAAGCGTGTGTTTGGGGTACCATTAGATTTAAAATTATTTTACCCCGCAAAAGATTACACCTTTATGATGAAGCTACTCGCAGAAATTGTTGAATCTTATTAACTTATGGGGTAAGATGGAAGGGAAGTGGGGTTTACAGTCGGATCTCTCTGAGAACAAAATTCTCAGGTGGCCTTACCGCATACATAATTCCATTATTCTAATCCTTTCAGGTACACTATTTTTATACATATTACTATTTACATTTCATTCTATAGAGTTTTCTTTTTAGCAGCTGAACAAACTTTACTTAGTTTTAATCACATACTTACGAGTAACTGACTAACCGGCTTCCTTTCTGATTTTTTGTACTGCATGCTGCTCAAATAGTTCATTGTATAACGAGTTTCTAAGCAGGACTCTACTCGTTATGCTGAGGTAAAAAAGACGTAACTTTCACAAATAAATTAGATTACCCTCAGCAGGTGCTTCGAAACCGTTTATCGTCACTCCAAGCACAAACCTGAGATAACTTGCTCTCAGTATATAAGGAGGATCCGCTGAGTAACAAAGCACATTTTGTTTTCTTCGAAGCAAACATCCGAAGCCAAGTCATGAAGTTCTTTTCATTCTCGTGGATCCTGGCCCTTGCGGCTATCTTGGTGCTCGGATTGGTGCAAGGTAAGCACGATCATCTATTCGTTATTGTAATCTTTTGTTTCTTTTACGTGGGGATAAAAATTTCTTAGAATGGAGTGGTTGGCCGGTTAGTTGGAGGTGGGCAGACGAACACTATTACGCATATCAGTCTAGGCTGCAATATTCTTACTCGTGAATGTATTCATAATACTGACAATAACAGTAACAATGGTTCTAATGAGAACCCTACAAATGGGACCTTGCCAATTAGTAATGGTATTTCTGATGGTATTTCTGATGTTGAAGTGAATAATAATGGTTTTGTTTCCGTGTCAAGGAAAAAAAAGAAATTTGCTAAAACAACAGCTGTTGATGACACTGATAAAGGGAACACCTTCAAAGTGAACATGGCAGCCCCAATGCAAAATACTAAATTAATGGGACACAAGGGCATCCCCCCCATCATTTTATCAGACTGGGGGAAACAATGGCTCACAGATTTTGCCTCAATAAAGAAAGAATGTGAGGTGCCTCCCCAGTTTAAAACGACTTCAAATACATTAGTATTTCAAGTATATACAGAAAAGGATCACAGACTGGTGACTAGAATTTTTGATGAGAAAAATTTTAAATACTATACTTATAATACACCTGGAGATCGCACTTTAAAATTTGTAATTAGAGGCTTGCCTGCTAATGTTAATACTAACGAAATCAAGTCAAACCTTGAAAGCAAGGGTTTTAACCCCTTAAAGGTTACAAACATGAGCAATTTTCATACGGGAAGGGCTCTTCCACTGTTTCTGGTGGAAATTCCAGTTGCTGAGAAACTTTTTGCTAACATTACGGAAATAGCAGAGATAAATATACAGATTGAGAGATACAGAGGTGTTCAAGGGCCCCTTCAATGCCGATCATGCCAAGAGTACGGGCATAGTGCCTATAGGTTCCGACGGTCACCTATTTGTGCATTTTGCAGCGGCCAACATGAAACAAGATTTTGTCAGGATAAGGGGAACCCTGAGAAAATCAGATGCTTTCATTGTGGTGACAAGCACACATCTACATATTCAGGCTGCCCAAAACGACCAATTGCGAACACAAATAGGGGCAGAGTGTTTATCCCAAAGGTTCCCCCTGAATTGCAGAAATCTGTTGCGGGGCAAAGTACTGATAAAAATGTAAATATGGCAACAGATGTCAACACTGATCTTATAAATTTTGATGAAACTGTTACACCAACAACTGGAACAATTACTATTAGCCCCTCTGCACAAAAAAAGAGGTGGAATGTCCCTGAAAATACTGAAAAAAATGAAAATTACCAACAAATTCAGGATAACATCAAAAAACAAATTGAAGTACATAATACAGTTAGAGTTGGCACCCATCCGCTTGCTAGGGGTAAATTAATTAATCAATCAGTAAAGGAAGCCAAGCTGTCACTCACCGAGTTGCATGCAAAAATCTCCTACAGAGAGGTATTGCACCAACTCATATTGAATACTAACAGATTCAATATTACGTCTACATCTGATATTTCGTATCTTGAACAAACTAATGAAATGAACTCTGTGCAAAATGATGTGAATGTGCAAAATATGATGACGGAGGTAAGATATAATACGAACCGCATCCCCCAGGAAGCAAACAATGCTCTTGAGGGTGATTTTAATGCAATGAACCCCCTTGTGAACATTTCAAACCTAAATTCAACCGACTATCATCAAGAAATTATTGAAAATACTCCGGAATTCATTCTCTTTAAGGGAATGTTTACGGAACTCTTATATGCTGCTGGTTTTTCTACAAAAAAGGTTAATTTGACGGTAAGAGCTCTGATTAGTATTCTTGCACTCCCTAACAATTAGTAATTTTCAGAATTCAATACCACGGCCATTAACTGTGATGGCGTGGAATGCCAATGGTATCAAGGACAGTTTACACGAACTTAAAGAAGAACTGTATAACAATCAAATTGATATATTGCTTTTGAATGAAACATGGCTTTTACCTAGCCAACAATTGAAAATTAATGGTTATACTGGTGTACGCAAAGATAGACGTCACAATCGAGGTGGTGGGGTTGCAATTTTTGTACGCAATTCCTTTTCATTCTATGAAATTTCTCTCCCTGCCTCCACACAAATGGAAGTTATTGCAATTAATATTATCATCAATAGAACAACAATGACCTTCTGTTCAATTTACAAACCTCCACGGAATAGCCTTGACATTCCACTCCTTGACCACATTTTTAATACTAACTTGCCGACGCTTATTGCAGGAGATTGGAATTGTAAAAATGGTATTTTTTATAGCCTCGGCTCTAATAGATGTGGTAGGATTTTGAGAAGGTATTGTCTTAACAAATTTATAAACATTCATTCGTCTACAACACCCACACATATCCCACCTCAAGTCAGATATCGACCTGACGTTATTGACTTTGGCCTCTCTAGGAATTTTCTTTTTAATATCAAAATGTACACAAAACACATACTTCGATCTCCTCATAATCCCATTTTTTTCCAAATTGATTTTTTATGTACACACAAAAGGCATATTGTAAAAAGAACTGACTGGCCAGTTTATCATGATCTTTTGACGAATGAACATACTGTGTCATTGAGTGACCTAAATACTGCTCAGAGTGTTGATGACGCAGTTACTCAATTCACGCAGGTCATGCAAAATGCTATTAAAGAATCCTCAAATGAAATCATCAGGCCTGGAAATCAATATGGACTTCCTAGAGATATCCTGCAAAAAATTCGTCACAAAAATTACATCCGTGGTTTATGGCAGCGTTATCGAAGGAGAACTGACAAAATTGCCCTAAACAGGCTCAACAGAGAAATTAAAAATGAAGTCCAGAATCATGTAAACGGTAGGTTTACTGACTTCATTGAATCAGCCTCCACAGAGGATAATAGCATATGGAAAGCGTGGAAGCTTTGCAAACCTAAGAGTTTTAACATAATAAATAAGTTGCAAAGCCCTAGTGGTATCATTGTTTCTGACAGTGAAATAGCCAATACACTTGCCACTTCCTTTGAAAGACAATTTACACCCAATCAGATTCAGTCATATGATACACAGGTTTCACTTAGGAGAAGAGTAGCACAATATATACATCATCATATACATAACCACACTCAGCACATTGAACCCACTGACATAACGGAGGTTATCGACGTCATTAACAAGCTCAACATAAAAAAAGCTGCGGGCTACGATGGTATTGGTAATCTAGCACTTAAGAACCTCCCGCACAACATGCTTCTTACCCTCTCTAATATTTTTAATGCAGCTATCAACCTTAATTATTTTCCAAGCCCTTGGAAACACTCAATCATTCGTGCAATTCACAAAAATGGCCTGGATCCCATGCTACCAGGCTCTTACAGACCCATTAGTTTACTTTCTAATGGAAGTAAGGTCTTTGAAAGAATTATTGCTCATAGATTCGAAAATGTACTGACAACCAATAACATCATCCGTCCTGAGCAGCATGGATTCAGGCGGGAACACTCTTGTGTTACCCAATTAATCCGTGTCACCGACTTTATAACTGAATCAATTAACCATTATGAATATGTTGCTGCTGCCTTCTTCGATATAAGTAAGGCTTTTGATAAGTGTGACCACCCTACACTTCTTGCTAAAATGATAGACTCTGGTATTCCTGCTCACTTTGTTATTTTTTTCTACTATTATCTCACTGGAAGAACCTTCCAGGTGAAGAATGGCGATGTGTTATCCTCAAAAAAAAATATTAGAGCTTCGGTCCCGCAGGGAAGTGTCCTTGGGCCACAGTTGTTTCTTATTTACATCAACACCTTTCCAGCACCTGACGTTGGGATCCTGGCGTTGTTTGCTGATGATGCAGTTGTCCTGTGTAATGCAAGAACGGCCAGTAGGGCTGCAAACAACCTTCAGGAAACAGTGGATGAAATAACTGACTGGTGCGAAGAGAACGATATTGTTCTCAATCAAGACAAATGCAAATTTGTTTGGTTTGCCAAACGTACAAAAATTCCACCGCTTCGCCGTTTGTACATTGACGATCGACCAATGCGGCCTGTAAGGAGTGTTAAGTATCTTGGCTGCATCTTTAACAGGACAATGACTTTCACACCACATGTCAAATATGCCTGTAATAAAGCTAATAAAATTTTGGGAGCATTAAACAAAATCACTTTCCCCCAGGCTAAATTATCTCTCAAAAACAAAATTTTGCTTTTTAAGTCGATTCTTAGACCCACATTACTTTATGCTTCCCCGGCGTGGGCTCCGGCGTCTATAACCAATATAAGAATCTTGCAAAGAATGCAGAACAAAATTTTAAGGAGATTTGTTAGAGCTCCTTATTTCATTCGTAATTACAACATTCACCAAGACCTGTCACTTCCAAAAATTTTTTCCTACATAAAACAACTCAATAAAAATCAATTTGAGCTAATGAGTAACTCCGAATTTCAACATATAAAAGATATTGTTGATTATGATGAAGCTCTTCCGCCTCGATCAAATGCACGGAGGAAAATTTATAGAAGACCCAAACAAATTTTCCATCTTAGTTGGGAAAATCTAAGGTACTAATCATCATCTGTATAAAGTGTATATATAAAGTCTCTTCTTTTCTTTGAATTTTTGTGTATTTTGGCACCTATTTAATCTTTGGACCCTATATATTCATCTGGTCCTAATATTGTTAATCTTGGCACCTATATATTTTTTCATTTATTGGCACCTATATATTCTATCATTTTGTGGCACCTATTTATTCTCTTTGCAAACTTATTTATATCAAAACTTTGAAAAATACAAAAAAAAAAAAAAAAAAAAAAAATATCTTCACCCGAACGACAATGGGCTACTTTCGAAGTAGGAGTCTTTGAAAATGGCTCAGTCGAGCAGTTAATGTATGGACCTCTCGGAACTTGCATAGAATTTACATGATGATCCACCTACCATTTTTGTGCTATAACTGACTTTATTTTCAGCTCACTTCTGACACCTGATGACTTGTGGTGGCATTTTCTCGGAGAAAAATTACTGGGCTTAATTCATTTCAGCCATGACCAGAACCCTCGAAATTGACAAAAAAAAAAAAAAAAAAAAAATTTTCTTTCTTTTAAACCTACATGCACTCACTAACTGACATACACATTTTTCACCTCTTCATAGGCCTATCTTGGCCCGTCTTTATTCCCACTATCAGCCCTTTGGAGCTGGGAATGGGGGAAAAATTCTGATGCTGGTCTGGTTACTCGTGAATGTGACACAACGAAGAGACAAAGTTGATGGCACATAATATTAGGGTTAATCAAATGAGAAAGGAATCCATTTGGAATCCATTACATTGAACCTAATGTCAAGTTTGAACTAACCGAATCGGGCTTGAAAGCAGAGATGCTGTTGTGCTTCCCACTCTGCTTGCTTTTTTGAGTTTGGGGTGGCAAACGAGGGAAAACCATAGGTCCGAACTTCTCCCTCTCAGGATGGTTTTTTCAGTATTTTTTCAAATCCGGTCAATAGATTGATTTATGGGGCACGTTTGCGCAGTCATCATCGTGCGACAATACCAGAAACACCAGCACTCGATATTACTTGAACGTTTGTTATTTATGGCATTATTGTTGTTGTTGATGATATAGCAGTTGCCTTTTCGTGTTCAGGGAGCTCAATATTCGGCCGTCATAGATGAAGACCACCAAATTGAAACTGTGAGCATGACCTTCCATACCGCACCTGACCGTACTTTCCACACACACACACACAATTACTCCTCTCTCTTTAAACACGTAATGTCATGCTGTTGTTCTGTGCACGCAACAAACATTCCGCAAAGAAACTAGAAATTTAGATTCGATTGTCACGTAAATAATCTCATCAACTACGTATAATTTCAACGGCATTATTGAATATAATATTTTACTTTTATGTGCACTGTGCATACGAATAAACGTGTGTAACACTCATTTACTTTCTTCAATCCAGATGCTTCAGGTGAGTACATTTTCATCCACTTTATTGATGTTCATGCTTATTTCCGATGACTTAACTGTGGAGGATTGCAGCTTGTTTCACACTGCACTCATGTAATAACATATTGTGTAAAAAATACAAAAAATAATGAGAGTTGTCCCGGAAGACGCGGAGAGCCCTCTTACTCTCCACCTCATATTCTGTCTATGAATTAACTTTACTGCTAATGAAACTTCAAAACAGAAAGGACTCGTCCCCCCCCCCCTTTGTCGCTCCATGTCTCGTAAATCGTTAAAAAATGCAAGATAGAGAATAATGATTGGCTATAGCGGTGATACTGACGTCGCACTTCACTTTTGCTCAAAAATGTTGCGCATAGTTCAGCATGGTGTTTCAGTAGCTCTACGTTCAGCCACGTTTGGTATTAAGGTGACTTACGGACGGTACTGTTACGAGCTTCATTCCCCCCCCCCCCACACACACACATGTGAAACACAAGTGGCAACACCAACCAAGTGGTATCACATCACTACCCATTTCCAGGCTGCAACTTCCTTCTTACAAATGGTGTTGTCGATGATTTCAAATTATAAATTTTGTTTCGCTTACAGCTGCAGTAAGTTGCTTTTTTTTGCTTGAAATTTCCTTCCTTAATGCCGTCATGTTTGCAATTATGGCATAAATTGGCACGAGGACAATCATTATATCAACATGATTGTTGAAGAACAATTAATCATCAACGTTATTTACTGTATTTTAATGATTAAGATGATTAACGAATTTCAATTTATTTTTCTCAATTAATAAAGTGCGTAAGTATCTAGTTTATTTATCCCCAAGTTGAGAAAAGTCACGTGCTATGTATTCAAATCTAAACATCTTTAGGCATCTGATAGTAATGCAGTGGAACTTGGTTTATTCGAATTTTTACGAACTCTCCTTGAGTTTTCTCTATCCAATTTAACGTTGAAATTTCTTGTATAATAACTTTTGGCAAAAACTGTGTAATTCTGAAGAGTCACATGCCATTATGCCTGAAAATAAAAGTTTTTAACCAGTGTGTGCTACCATCACTGACTTATGGAGCTGAAACATGGACACTCACAAGTAAGACGATACAAAGGCTACAGACAACACAAAGGAGCATGGAAAGATGTATGCTAGGCATCACAAGGAGAGACAGAAAACGAATCACTTGGATAAGGAACCGCACAAGGGTGTATGATATGAAAAGAATTAAACGTTTTTAATGGAAATGGGCTGGGCATATTGCAAGAAGACAGGACAACAGATGGACCACAAGTATTCTAGATTCGTACCCTCGTAGTGTTAATCTTCCGAGAAGGCTTCCCCACGCAAGATGGATTGACGAGATCAGGAAAGTGGCAGGAGTCAACTGGATGGCTAAAGCATCAGACAGAGCAGAATGGAAAAATTTAGAGGAGACCTTCATCCAGCAGTGGATTGAAAATGATTGATGATGATGATGATGACGTATTAATATTTTTACCTTATGATTATGATGAGTTTTTTTTTTTTACATTGTTTCCCGTCTTAGGGGATTTGTTTTACAATTTAAGTTTCGAAATAAAGGAACCCAGATTCAACCATCCTCAGAGAAAAGCGATATCTTGCAAAATATGTCAGTCGGGATGAATCTGATCATTTTATGTCATGTGTATTTAAAGAAAATTATTCGATTCCTTTATACTTGTACGAACAGTATGTGAGTATAAAATGCCTGAAAATTGTCTTAAATATATTATAGATTATATTAAAATGTTCAATGGAACCAGAATACAATAATTTTCGAAATAACCCATCACTGAGAACACTTTTCGCCGCAAATCAATTCCGGTCATATCGCCGATACTGCAATTTACTACCGATCGACATTGGATCGGAAATCGTTCACTCTAGAGAAAAAGTCGTGTTATACTTCCGTTTTAGTCTTAAGGACGAAAGGGGACTTTGATCGAGAGCAAATTAAGAAGGCGCCATCGGTGGTCACCTCAGGTTCGAGCGGATATTCTTTCGATAGGGAAAGAGCTTTTCTTTGCAAATCCTTGGGATCGAATCTGTGGACCAGGTAAGCATCCTACCACTACGCCACTCGCTCCCTCATCACTGAGAATATTATCGTTGTTTAGACTATGGTCGAGGTGATCCCGGATAACACGAACCGTTTCTATACGGAATCCACTGTAGTTGAACGTGGGTACCTATCTAGTGACGAGTGAGGTCCCTTCTGGTCTTTAGTTGCTTGCCAAACGTCGGCTGCTGCTGTCCATGATTCAGGAATGCTTTGAACTACATTTACTCCTTTATCCACAGTGTGTGTGTGTGTGTGTGTGTGTGTGTCCCAAACATGATCAATGAGATTCGAATCCTGGCTTTTAGGTGGTAAATTCATAACATACTTAACCAACAGAGTGGTAATCCGAACTAACTCCTAACATAAAATGGACATGTACTGTCGTAAGGTCTCCGACCACGATCACTCAGAGCTGAAGTTTGCCGGATTACTTGTTCTTTTTCCAGCCTTTGTCTTAGGACATACAGCGTACCTCGATATCTTGTCATTATCGAATCCGAAAAGACTATCAGTTCTCTAATGATATTGAACTGCACATAATACCAACACTTGTAATTTGGTTATGACCAAAACCGTTTAAATCACGAGTTCAATCGTTTTACAAAGTACGAAATACTGAATACAAGCCGAGATGAAGATGAAACTGGGAAAGAAAATTCAAAAAACTCCGCGAGGAATTGAACCACCAACCTCCCACGGTTCGAGCGAGTACTTTACCATTAAGCTACAGAGGACTGGCATTTTCTTCTCTTAGAGCTACATGATAGCTAAACGGAATCGCACATGGGCAGCCTATATACTATAGCTCAGCCAATAGAATTATTCTCCAAAAGAAGATTTCAAACCTTTGTAGCAGAGATCTACAACCTTTTTCCAGTGGCGAGCACTGCCTGTACCCATCATCAAAAGAAGAGCACCCTTACGGTAAGTAAGGGTGTAAGGAACATACGAATGCATGAAATGACAATGATTTCAATCCTTTAATGCATTTCCTCCAAGGTGTTTAAGTGGAACGATGACCAAGTGCTCGCGAGTCCGTCATCAAAAGAAGAGGCACCCTTACGGTAAGTAAGGGTGTAAGGAACATACGAATGCATGAAATGACAATGATTTCAATCCTTTAATGCATTTCCTCCAAGGTGTTTAAGTGGAACGATGACCAAGTGCTCGCGAGTCCGTCATCAAAAGAAGAGCACCCTTACGGTAAGTAAGGGTGTAAGGAACATACGAATGCATGAAATGACAATGATTTCAATCCTTTAATGCATTTCCTCCAAGGTGTTTAAGTGGAACGATGACCAAGTGCTCGCGAGTCCGTCATCAAAAGAAGAGCACCCTTACGGTAAGTAAGGGTGTAAGGAACATACGAATGCATGAAATGACAATGATTTCAATCCTTTAATGCATTTCCTCCAAGGTGTTTAAGTGGAACGATGACCAAGTGCTCGCGAGTCCGTCATCAAAAGAAGAGGCACCCTTACGGTAAGTAAGGGTGTAAGGAACATACGAATGCATGAAATGACAATGATTTCAATCCTTTAATGCATTTCCTCCAAGGTGTTTAAGTGGAACGATGACCAAGTGCTCGCGAGTCCGTCATCAAAAGAAGAGCACCCTTACGGTAAGTAAGGGTGTAAGGAACATACGAATGCATGAAATGACAATGATTTCAATCCTTTAATGCATTTCCTCCAAGGTGTTTAAGTGGAACGATGACCAAGTGCTCGCGAGTCCGAAATCGGACACGAACATCGAGCACTCTGGGTACTTCAGGGAGCACCGTGGTGCTCGCGAGCAACGGGTTGAAGATGCCTGCTTTGTAGCTTAGTGGTAGAGCCCTCTCCCAGACTACGAGAGGTTGGTGGTTCAATTTTGCATAAAGGGGTATGTTTATTTCCACCTACTTCATCTCCTCTTGGTGTCAGGTCTTTCGTGCTTTGTATGAATAGCAGAGAGTGACACTGACTTTCTCTATATATCAAATACTCGTCGGAAGAACTAGCAGGATCGCAATCGTTTGAAAGCTCAGAGCATTTGTAACTGCAGAGTTACGTTTTGCTCGAATAACTTTAATAAATTTTGCGCAGTCACAGATACGCTAGTCAACTGTAGTTGGTTTCTTATTGTTTTCCAATTTCAAGACACGAATGAGGGTCGGTTTCCGTGCTAATAAAAGTTTCGTAACCAGTCCACAACATTAGCAATCCTACAGCATTCTGAAATTGCTCCAACAGTAATATTTTTTCCCTTCTAATTTACAAAAAAGTAGATGGCAGTTCCTGTTCACATTTTTCGATTTTGCGAGAATGAGCATGCATAGTAATATTTATCTCGGTGCTGAGGATGATGATCGAATTTCCATATTCGCAGATTGTAAGTATTGTCCAGAAATAGTGTTCTCTTAAAAAGAAATGATAAGCTAGAAAGTATGTAGCTAAAACTTCACAAGATGAATGTAAACGTAATACGAGGAACAACAAATTATAAGCATTTGGCTGAGTTGCACACAGGTTAGACATAGACAAGACAGCTGCAGACAAGCTTAATCATTTTTTGTTCACATTGACGCAACGCTTCAATTTTTCTGACTAACCGGTGTGCGTTGCGCCACACACTAATCACCGTGAACAACAATGACTAAGCTTATCTAAAGCCGTCTTGTCTAGTCATGTCTAACAGGTGTGCGCTCAGACTTTCAGTCTCACTGGTCCATAAATTCCCGAAATACGCGAGGGGAAACACAAAATATTCTCTGGTGTTAAGGGGCCTCGCCGTGATCTGATATAAATTTTAGTCCTTGTTCAGCAACAAGTAAAGAGGACCTCCGTGCCGTGTAAGAAAACTGTATGGTTACATTCGAGACTGTAGCAGGGACTGGGTGATCTGGGGGATCCGGTGTGCACATATTAGCCCCGTTCACATGTGCAAGATTGGGGGTCGCTTTGGTGGTAATTACCGGCATGACAACTTTTTTCCCCTCGTAGGGAAGAAAAAGGTGGGAGAGAAGCTCATCAAAAAAAGCCCATCTTTCTTGGGGTGGATTGGAGGTCGACACAGACCTTCTCTCCCATAATCCTTTGCGCCGCGAATTGGATTGGATTGGATTTTGAATTTATTGGCGCAAGGACCAATTTGGTCAAACTGCGCCAAAGCAAGACATAAAAATAAGAAAGATGTCCTTTTGTCATGTCAAAAAACTAAAACATAAAAAGGAACATGAAACGTAAAACAATGACATAAATTGTAAAAACTATAATTTGCCATATAAACCAATGGCTTTGATGAATTTAAAAATGCGAGATGCATCGCAATAGTCATTTAAAATGTCATGAAGTGAAAGATGACTTTGATCAAAAGCGGTCGTAAAATGATGACGATGATGTGAACAAGTAAAAGCATGAACAATGGTCAATGGACTTTGACAATGAGGGCACTCTGGTTGACTCTCTCGTAATAACAGATATGATTGTGTGATACGACTGTGTCCTATGCGCAACCGGGCAAGCAGAACTTCCTCCTTTCGGTTAGTTCTGCAGCTCGAACGCCAATGGCCAAGTGTGGGCTTGATGGCATGTAATTTGTTATTTATCTGATGGTTCCAATGATCCTGCCAGCGGCGATGCATCACTTCCCGAAGGATTGAGAAGTGGTCACTGGCAGGAACCAAAAGGTTATTGTCAATGTTAGTTGTTGTTCGAGCTGCGGTGTCTGCTTTTTCGTTGCCCGGTATTCCTACATGACCTGGTACCCAGTAAAATTTTACTGTGGTACCATGATGAATGAGGTAATGCAGTTCATGAAAAATGGCATGAATGAATGGATGAGTGTGAAACGTACAGGAACACAGTGCTTGTAATGCGCTGAGAGAGTCACTATAAATGATGCATCGTCGGTGGCGTTTGCGTCGTATATGACGTAGAGCCTGAAGGATTGCGTACAGCTCTGCCGAATAAATAGAGAATGTGTCGGGAAGTTTGAAAGATGTCTCCTCACAGCAGATGTAGGCACAACCGACATGGCCAGGGCTCTTGGAGCCGTCGGTATATATGGGGAAGTACTTGTTGTACCTATCCCTGTGCCTAAAGAATATCTGTCGATATATGACATCTGCTGTGGTGGCTCTAGGGTATAATGATAATGAAAGAGAGACATCTGGCAGAGACTGCTCCCATGGTGCCAGTTGCCAAGCAACTGGAGCCACACGACTGATGTCTAATTCTAGTTCTTCCACAAGTGCCCTCATACGAAGACCGTAAGATGGAACACATGAAGGGCGAGCAGCAAAAAGTCTATGAAATGACGGAATGAAAATGACATTATGAAGTGGATGACCTGGTAAAGATTTCATTTTAATATAATATTTCAAAGAAAGCTGTTGGCGTCTTGTTGTAATAGATGGCTCGTTGCATTCAACATACAGACTCTCCATAGGGGAAGTCCGGAAAGCTCCAGAACAAATGCGGAGAGCAAGATGATGAACTGGGTCGAGCACACTCAGATAGCTACGAGGTGCTGACCCGTATACAATGGAACCGTAGTCGAGCTTTGATCTTATTAGAGCTTTATACAAGTGAATGAGTGACTTACGGTCTGCTCCCCATGATGTAGAAGAGATGACCTTCAAGAGGTTCATCGTCTTCATGCAACGAGCTCTTAATTGCGCAATATGAGGTTTGAAAGTCAGTTTTTTATCGAATGTGACGCCGAGGAATTTTGTATTTTCTACTATTGGTATTTGACTATTGTTTAGAAACAATTGTGGGTCATCATGTAGGTCTCGACGCCGACAAAAGTGCATAGCGACAGTTTTGTCAGCGGAGAATGAGAAGCCGTTATTATGTGCCCACTTGCTGATCTTGTTGAGTGCGGTTTGTAATTGTCTCTCGGCTGTCCTCATATTTACTGATTGATATGACATCAACAGATCATCCACGTAAAGTGCGCCAGTGACAGACAACGGGAGTTGGTTCAACACACCGTTGAGTCTTAAAATAAACAGTGTAACACTTAAAATACTACCTTGAGGTACACCTTGTTCTTGGATTTGGGGAGCTGATAATGTACTTCCGATCCGTACCTGGAAGATGCGTCGAGCGAGAAAGTTCTTAATAAAAATGGGCAAGTTGCCCCGCAAGCCGCAATTATAGAGGTCGGAAAGAATTCCGTGCCTCCATGTACGATCGTAGGCCTTTTCTATGTCAAAAAATATGGCTAGCATATGCTCCCTCTTCACAAATGCTTGTCTTATTGATGTCTCAAGGCGTAACAAATTGCATGTTGTTGACCTGAACCGTCTAAAGCCGCTTTGATGTTTCGATAAAATATTGTTAACCTCAAGGTAGTGCATAAGGCGATAGTTGACCATACGTTCCATGAGCTTACATAAACAACTGGTCAAAGCAATAGGTCTGTAACTGTTCGGTTGTTCAGGATTTTTGCCAGGCTTCGGGAATGCAAGAACTATGGCTGCTCGCCAGGTGTCAGGAAATGAATGACTGACCCAGATCCGATTAAATAATATGAGTAAATGTGAGAGTGATTCAGATGAGAGATGCCGAATCATGGAGTAATGAATGGCATCGGGCCCTACAGCTGAGTCAGGACTTCGCTGCAAGGCCGTCGTCAGTTCATGAAGGGTGAACAATGAATTGTACCCCTCCGGTGTAAAAGGCCGGAAGGTGTACGATGTACGTTCGGCTGATGATTTAATGGGATGAAACGATGGGGGATAGTTCGCATCGCTGGAAACAGCGGCGAAATGGCCGGCGATGGTGTCCGCAATATCCCTCACATCGCTGATGATAGCGCCATTGGTATTTAAAATGGTGATGGGATGAGACTGATAATGACCATTGATTTTTCGGATCCGGTCCCAAATGACTTTAGATGAAGTAGATGAATTGATTCCCGTGGTAAACTTGTGCCAGGACTCGCGTTGAGCCTGGCGCCTGGTTCTTCTCGCTATCGCCTTTGCTTCTAAAAATGCCAACTTGTTGTCATGGGTAGGATACCGCCGGAACCTACTCCATGCTTTCTTTTGTGCTTTAATCGTGAGATTACATTCGTGGTTCCACCAAGGTTTAGGAAATTTAGGAAGTTTCGAGGAGACTTTGGGTATTGTTTCATTGGCTGCTGAGATCATACAACTGGTCACAAGGTCGACACAATGGTCGACGTCGGGTTGCGAAACCATATCCTCCGTGATTTCTGCCTTGACCGTGAAGTCTGCCCATCGGGCGGCCACAAGCTTCCACCGAGGAGGACCCTCAGGTATGCTATGGCTTCGATCAAGGCACTTAACCACTAGAGGAAAATGATTGCTCCCGTGGAGGTCTGGATCAACCGACCAGGACCAGTTCGGCAAGAGTGAAGGTGAGCATAATGATAAATCTATTGCAGTGAAACTATTGTTTGGGGCATGGAAATGAGTGAAACTGCCATCATTCATGATGGTAAGGTCCATGTCATCTAACAGTCGTTCAACCATTTCCCCACGAGGGGTGTTGCTGTTAGAACCCCATATCATGTTATGTGCATTGAAGTCTCCAAGAAGAAAAAATGGTGGAGGTAATTGATCAATCAGATCTTCTAGATCTCTCTGTAAGATGGTGTCATTTGGTGGCAAATAAATGGAACAGATGGTAACCCTTAGGCCTGTAGAGATTTCCACCGCGATGGCTTGCAGGTTCGTGCGCAGCGTTAGAACGCGCGACGACACGTGATGTGGAACCAGCAGAGCAACACCGCGGCAGGCTCTACTCCCGTCATCGTAATCGATACGGAACAGGGAATGTCGCCTGATGTTCCATGTCTCCGAGGGCTTCGTAAAAGTTTCCTGGAGTGCCACGCAAACAGGATGATAACGATTGATCAAATCCTTGAGATCTTCATAATTGGATCTAAGACCACGAATGTTCCATTGAATTATGTTGGCCATAAATTAAGTAGAAGTAGACGGTTCAAGATCTTTAAATTTATTCCGGTCTAGTTTACGGCGGGTAGTACCGGAATCTGATCTATTGTCAAGGTCCATGTCACCAATTGATGTGTCATCAATTAGTGACACATTCTTCACGGATGGACATTTCAGCGCTCTCTGTACAGCTTTTCGTGAATATCCAGTCTTGAATGGTTTCTTTTTCGATTTGTTTGCAGAGTTGATTTTTGGTTTAGTATCTGTAGTTATTTTGAATGTGTTAGCCATTGCTTTTCCCGCTTCTTCTTCGGAGGTAGTGGACTCCCTCCGGAATCCAGCGGAGCAACAGCAGCCACAACTATTGCACGGTTGGTTAGATGATGATGTTTGAGTTGATGTGTCAGCTATTGGTTCAGTCTGAGTTGTTACAGATGCTTTGGTGACAGTGTTAGTCTTATTAGCTGACGATGGATTTGCTACCATATTAGAGTATGATCTAGTACCTATTGGAGTTTGGTTAGAGGTTATACGACGGCGTGCTTCGATATATGAGATGTTATTAAGGACCTTGATCTTCTGGATCTCTTTTTCTTCATTCCATTTCGGACATTTCCTGTCATATGCGGGGTGGTCGCCACCGCAATTGACGCACTTGAATGGTGAATTAGTGCAGTTGTCCGAAATGTGGTCCTTCTCACCGCATTTTGCGCAGGTGGGTTGACTTCGGCATGCCGTTCGTGAGTGACCGAATTTCTGGCAGTTAAAGCATCTAACAGGGTTAGGAATGTATGGGCGGATTTTGAGGCTATAATAGCCTATCTTAATATCTTTCGGCAATGTCGGTGATGAGAATGTCAGGATTATGTTACGTGATGGAGCTGGATTGCCATCTTTGCGGCTCATGATATGCTTGGCAGATGTTACGCCTTGAGATGCCAGCTCTTCTGTTAGTAGTTCTTCATCCATGTTAATCAAGTTAGTATCTGAAATGACACCACGTGAATAATTCAACGTGGGATGAATTTTTGCTGTTATGGGAATAGTCCCAAGAGATGTGAGCTTTTGAATAAGTTCGGATTGTTTCGGTGTGTTAGTTTCAATTAGAAGGTCTCCTGAACGAAGAGCCTTCACTGATTTTAATGTGCCTATTGCGCCGTAGAGAGCTTTGTCTATTAAGAATGGTGATGCTTTGGCCAGAGGTTTATCGGTGTCAGTAGAATGCAAGAAGAAAAATGAAACAGTAGGAGCAGGTTCAGTGACAATTGTTTCGCTCATAGCTATACGTTGACGTTTTGGTGCATTTGTATTTTTCCCCATTTTGGAGATAGTTTGTTCGGCCCCTACCGACCATGCCCACCATGGAGCCCTACGAGGGGACGCGCACACGTAACTGATGAAGGTTAGTGGCAACGCCAGGTTAGGTAGGAACTATACACCACCGAAACAGGCGAGCAGACGCGTTCCAGATCCAAGAGCGACGTGAAGCAGCACCAAGAAACCTCACGAAGTCCGGCAGGCCCGGTCCCTCTACCTGCCCAGTAGTGTAACCCCTTCAGCCACCGAGGCGACCAGCCGATTGACCCAGACGGGGCTAATCCAGGCCTCCCGTTTCGGCTGAATCCGAGGCCAAAGCTAGCGCATCAGGCTAACCAGGATCCCCATCTCCAGCCTTACGGGTCTCCACGCACGGCAAACACGCAGGTAGACAGCGTCCCAGATAGGGCATACGCTAGAAGCAATGCCCCGTCTGGGAGGACCCCTCCCCGCCTGAGCGGGGCCCACAATGAGGGGTTGGACACAAGACATAAACATGTACAGGACAAAACAAGACGCAAGACAAGTACTGCAAGATGTGTAGAAAAAACATGTAATCTGGGCTATTGAAAGTGTAGGATATGAGCACAAATAAGCGATGACAATGACGTGTGATAGATTTAGCATTACCCAGGGTGCACCACGAGGAGGAGTATCACATTACACCCCTTTGCGCCGCGAAAACTGCCATAAGCTCCTTCGTCAACCATCTTGAATCAATCACTTCCGTTCAACCTACGTGACCTGTGACGACTTCCGGAAAGAAGAGGGGGGATTACCGGCATAAACTTAACGTCATGTGAACGGTTTGTAGCGAAAATCCCCGTTACCGGGAACTTCCCGGGATGTTTTATTGCACATGTGAACGGGGCTTTTGCTGCGAAATAATGATGGGTGACTCCGACCTCCTTTTCCATAATCCTTTGTGCCGCGAAAACTACCGTAAAGGCTGAAACACACTACACTGACGTGATATGTTTTCACGTCGTGTCAGAGACGTTGTAAATTCTGATTCGTGTAAATTCTGCGACGTGGGAATTTCACGTCATATAATTTCAACGTCGCAGAATTTCCACTAATCAGAATTCACAACGGCTCTGACGAGACATGATAATCGCGTCACGTCAGTGTAGTGTGTTTCGGCCTTAAGCTTCTTCGTCATCCATCTTGAACCAACCACTTCCGTTCATTCCACGTAACCAGTGACGACTTCCGGAAAGAAGAGTGGGGAGGGGGGAATACCGGCATAAACTAAACGGCATGTAAACGGGTTGTAGCGAAAATCCCTATTACGGGTAACTTCCCGGGATATTTTATTGCACAAATATGAACGGGGCTTAAGCTCTCCTATAACGGTAGGCAAAAAGGGGGAAAAAATCTACACACACACTCACCTTCATCTTTAACATCACCACGAACTCCACCGGAAGTGACGTAATGCATTCGTTCGTATTTCTCATTGAGACCAATCACGGGACGCTAAATTTCTACTTACTCGTAAGGTTTGTTAATATGCGTCCGGTGCTGATTACGTGATTACGCGACTGTTCCGTGGAACCAAAACAAAATATGTGAACATTTCTACAATATTTGTTATTGAAACACCAGTTAAAATAAAAGTGTATAACTTTATTGATAATGAGAAACACTGGTACAAATCTAAGTGCCATGCTGAACGTGGTGAAATCTTTCAGGGAAATAATACTGATGCGCTTCAGTATTACAATCTGGAGTAACCAGCGTGTAAAAACCCCTGGATATTAAGATACAGGGTGGGCAAAAAGTCCGTAGAAACTTTAAAAATGAATAAAAACCATAAAAATAACCGAAATAAAAAAACGGTTTGTAGGGTTAGCATCGCTAGGTCACGAGATTTTTTTTTTTTTTGGCAGGAAAAAAAACTAGCTCAAAAAACAACCGATAGGTGGCACTGGCGTACACAAGTAAAAAAAAAAAAAGATACTCAAATAACGAACAGAATGTCTCCAAATCGTTTATTACAGCAGAATGTATTTGTTCCACATCACCACCACCACAGGGGATAACACATTGCAGGCGAGTCACAAATCCAGCAACGGCAGATTGTGGATTAGGAGCGCAGTTATTATAACCATCTCATTTTCATATTTGCACCAAAGTCACTCGTACCAGCGTCACCTATCGGCTGTTTTTTTTTCCCCCTGTCTTAAAAAAATTCCCGTGACCTAGCGATGCTAACCCTGCAAACCCGTTTCTCATTTCGGTTATTTTTTTTTTCCGGTTTTTATGAATTTTTAAACTTTCTACGCGGACTTTTTGCCAATCCTTATATATTCTGATCGTTGCAAAATATTTTGTCAGCTGTACACTTGCGGACAGTTCAGGAAGTACATAAAATTCTTTGACACCATATCACCGTTCTTTGGTACTTGAAATTCTCAGGTGAAGGTGTCCGATAGATTGAGGATAACGATAATGCATATTGATGGGTGTCAAAAACATCAATTATGAACAAACTTGATATATATTGAATCTGCGATTTTTTTGTCTTAAGACCGTAAGTATTCCCATAAATACACACGAAAAACACGTTTTTTTATTTACTTTGTCCGTTGAATAAAACTTTTCATGCGAGTGAAAAATTGATATTACACCATGCTTGCGGCAAGAAGGGGGGTGTTAACTCCATTTTTCGTCCATTGGACCAAGAAAGAGTCGGCCCCGTTTTTGGCCTCAATGCTACGATATTGTTAGCACTATTCATTAATAAGCACGGGAACTAGCTGCTGGTGTTGCTTTCGTCTAGCTCCTAACGAAGGAAATATATATTTTTAACAAGAAAAAGTGGACTTGACTCTTAAGTGCCAAAATGGGGCTGCCAGTTCTTGCTACAAGCCCTTCAGTTATCGAAAACAAAATCTCGCAATTGAAAGGATTTGCTGAAAAATTGAATATGGAGTCAATATTTCAAGCATATACGCAAACTATCCAAGACGTGACGTGATTATATGAATGGACATACCACCAGGAGGTGTAAAAATGTCGCCTTATATCAAGAGTGCTTTACCTTTTGGAGAACGTGGGCCAGCCAAGTGATCCGTAACGGTACGGATCCGGTCACTTAAGACCGTATTCACCGACATGGTTTGAACTGTAGTCACAATTTTTGGATAAGAGATCAACATAGATTGGTAAAAACCTGAATTTAACCACTATCCGTGTCAATCTCTTATCAAAAAATTGTGGCTATAGTTTAAACCAGTGATTCCCAACGTGTGGGGGGGGGGGGAAATGGAAAGTTCCAGATTGGCGGCAGAAGCTACGGGTATAACGGATATATATGGATCCTATGAGTTCGATTGCGTTGGAGGGGGGGGGCGATGGGACAAAACAATTTCTGAAGAAGGCGCGATGGGACAAAAAAGGTTTTCAAACTATGGTTTAAACCATGTCGGTGAATACCGCCCTAACTGATCTGTAAATGCGCCGGAGGGCCATATAAGTGATTTGGAACTGCATTGTGTGGACTCAAATGATGTGTAAATGCACCGAGGGTTACTTAAATGATCTAGAGCTGAGCCGCGGGCGCCACTCAAGTGATCCGGAATTGTTCAGTGGATCACTCAAGCAATTTGGTAACCTTTTATTGGCCCCCTTGACTGTTTTGTAAATCGGTCGTGTGGGGGAGGGGTCACAGTCGAAGGTCACTTTTTTCACATGGCAGCCATCTACGTTGGAATTTAGGCGAGCATTGGCCCGTTGGCGTTCACAGCGAAAGCGCGGAGTGCGCGATAACACACCGCTGTTTAACCAAAAAATACTCGTATGAACAATGATTCAGTTCGTTTTTACGAAATAGGGTTTGAGGTCACGGGCTACATCGGATGGCTCGGAGGGGAACGTTTGACCCGCGGGATATAGGTCGAGTATGTGTTGTGAAGGCTTTCAGAGGCTGTTAGTCTTTGCGGCTTTCCTGTAGTAGAGGCATGTTTGTTCACTAGGCATGCCTCAACAACACGACTGATGAGAATTTGTGCAAAGTAAAAAAGTAGAATTTATTACGGTAAATTCAGCGGTTGTATCGATGAATTGCACGGCAACTAAGTCGTTCTGACCAGAGAATCCAATGGACGTCACCATGCAAAAGCTCGAGTACCCCTGTTCTAGATGCATCCATCCTCCGGGCACACTTTGACATCTCTATGAGATATAGAGTAGGGGGGGGGGGGGTCGTGCCGCCTAGTTCTTCAATATCAATGTCTATACGGGACATCCTGCATAAGTGGAATGCCATTACATATTTATAAATTTCAATCGAATTTCTATTCCGTTTAGTCACTGAATATTTCATTTCTACAGAAAGTAAGTGCTAGATTAGTAGTTCAAAACTCCTTTTCCCCCTATAGCCTATACGGATATCGGCATGTCACCGCCATATTCCATATCGACAAGAGCCCATCATTTTATTAAACACACGGTGACACATACGAGTCATGGTAATTTATTACGTAAATAATTCATTGCGGGCGCCATGTTTAATCTGGTTTTGTTGACATGAGAGAATAAAAGGAAACGGATAATTAACATTCACCCATAGCAGGGGCGCACGCAAGACCTATTTTCTTAAGTAGGAAGGAATTGATTGGAACAAAATTATCTGTATGCAAGAGGTGAAGGACCAATGAGTCCGTTTTCGTAAATGTTCGGATATTAGTATTAATTTTTCAGTACTACACATAGGTATAGGACACTAAGTCCTATTTCAATGAATGACAGATATATTCACTTTATAAAACAAGCGAGCTCCGTAGCTCAAATGACTCTTTAAACGGCTCCCCAGCGAAGTTTCCCTTTCGTAACATGGTTTCCCTTTACCTCCGGCATACAAATATATAAAGGTATTTTCTTTCAATACTTTACTTTTAGTTTACAAAGTATTTTGTAGTTTTAGATAATCTTGGGATGGGGATGGTCGACGCATTTCTTCGGGGAGAGCAGCGCTAAGCTTTCAACACATTTCTACGGAGGGCGCAAACGTCTTACACGTTTCCAGAGGAAGCCGGGTTTTCCTAGGAGTAGAATTCCTGCGCCGTGTGCAGCGTGAAAACGCTGTGATTGGTTAAAAACTAAAAAACAGGGGTTTTTTTGAGCAATCAGAGTTTTCACGCTGCACGCGCTGTAGAAACCTGCTTCTAGAAAAACCTGTCTTTAAGGCCAGTCATCCACTAAAAGCGACTTGAAGCGACAAACATATCGCGCGAAGTTGTCTGTATTTGCAAGACTGATCCCATTGCACATTAAGTAGGAGAGCGCCGTTCATTGGAAAACAGTCGTGAGCGATTGACTTCCGGCTACAGCAGCAGACGGTCGACCAAAATCAGAACCGAATGGGATTTTACGCGTCTTGTCTTGTCTGCGCAGGTGCAGTGAGGTTGATTACTTTTTATTTCACGCCACTTGCGCCGTTTTTCTTTCCTCTCCTTTGGTCTCTATCACTCCTTTTTGTTGCATGCACATGGAAGCTGTGAATTCGATGATTGTCGCTTGGTAAGCACACTCTGTCACAAAAGTTTACGGAATAATCAAATACATTATAATTTCTAACAAAAACGTGTTAATTGATAACTGATAATTTTTTAATTATTCTGAACGACTTCAGACAAGTGATCTTCCATTGAAAGAACTAAACTTTGTAGCAATTAATGGTCCAAATTATACTATTCAGTTTCTATGACATGTTTCAAGGCTTTCGCCGAGCTGAACTGCCTCCCACAGGCGTAGAGTATGTTGCTGAGATCAGGACTCATCGGTGGTCAGTCCAGTAGAGCCACATTTTTCATCCTGAAAAATGGTTTTTGCAACGTTGAGCGTATGCATGGGAGCATTGTCCAGCTGAGAAAAAAAAAGTCTGCCCCCCCCCCTAAACTTGACCAAAAAGATCGAAATGATTTCCTAGTGCCTCTATGTACAGCCGAATCCCGTTTTAGCAAAAATCTATTTTTTTATAACGAGCACTTTTTTTATTCCCCAGATGAGTTTACATAGGAACAAAATGATGGAATTCTTTTATAACGAAATTTCGTTATAACGAGGTGATTTCTCCGGTCTCTTGGAGTTCGTTTTAACGGGATTCGACTGTATTTTTGTGGGTCCAGTCTAGGAGTGCTAAATATGCGTGTCCTTCGAATGTGGAGGTCGCCCATACCATCACAGAACCTCCACTCTGATGTCTTTCTGTTTTTCTTTCAAACCGAGCACAACTCCAGTCTATCGCCAAGAGCAATTTACCCCCCAGTGAGTTGTGCCGAAAGTGTGTGAGCACCTAACAGTCTGAGTGCTTATCTAGTGTTGTGTCTGATTTTATGAAGTATAAATTTCATATTGTGAAGTGCTGAAGTATAAGCGTAGCTTTTCCATCAGATAGCGACAATACTTTGTAAATGTAACCTTGTTCATATGCATCGGGATCATCTAAACCACATTTCTTTTCGTCTCATTTACATTCATTTGTTTACATTCATAAGTTACGTGGTTTTGAGTCCACTCAAACATCTCGAAGTGTGGTGCGTTGTGTGCTTGAATGTGGGGCTTTGAGAGGGCTAGTTTACAGACAATTTTCCACATGAACCATTAAACCAGTTTTTTATAATCTTCTTGAAGCCTTACAATATATTAAATATATTAAAACCAGAGACTCGAGCGTTTCCTCAAACAAACATCACCTGGGTAGACACAGCACCTCCTAGAGATAGAAGGCCTCCACACGCTGCTTGTGACGTCAGTAAGTAGTCCATTTCCCCCCCCCCAGAATATTCACGGGAAAAAATTCCCTGCTCGTGCCAGTATCATCGTTGTGAGGAAAAGAAATGATCGGGCTCAGAATTGGCGATTTCTATGCCCCCACATCCAATCACTATGCGGTATTTGTGAGCCAATCAATAATATTCTACGCCAAAATAAGGAGAAACGAAATAGGATTACTGTGCTTCAAAACGCGGCAAACTTGCTAGATAGTCTGAGTGATGTTTATGGCAATCCGTGTGGAGGCCTATCTCTTGGAGGTGCTGGTAGACACCATTCTTTTTATCAACGTATCATCGTGTGAAGTCGTATGTAGAAATCTTTCAGTTCGTGACTTTGGGTGGTAAGGCTTCTTTCCGGCTAAAACGCTATAAATTATGCTTTTGCAACGATTTAAAGCCTTTGAAAAAATTTCCAATATGCTTACTTTGCAACATCAACAACATGAAAATTTTGTTGATCTCGTCTACGGAAAGCTAGGTCTCTTTTCTGCCTTGTAAACGAAAGATTATCTTAAGCCTTATTCCAATCTTACTGAATTCATAGTTTTCAAGCCTTGCGTCACAATTAGGTGTTTCAAATTTGCATCAATAGTTTCCATATACTTTTGGGACACGTAATTTCAGCAAAATTAACGATTATAAACACAATTTTTATTATTCTATGAAAAATGCTCTTCCTTCCGTGCTACAAAAGTTATACGAAAAAACAAGATTTTCCATAAACTTTTAGGACACAGTGTGGTATCGATTAAACATTGAGATGCATTTATTCACAACACGAATTTATGTTCATTAAGTCCAAAATTGGATTAAAATTGCAGTTATAAATTGGATCCATTCTCAAAAAATTTCAGTTTTTCAATATTTCTTCAAGATTATTAACTAGCACAGTGGTTAGTGGGGGCCATATGGCCCCCCTAGTGGTACTGGGATACTTCAAGGGGGCCACGGAAGAAAATGGCGAAAGGTGCCATGACAGGTGGTTTAGAGGGCTGCAGAGAGCTGAGAAGAAAAATTAAGGTGTGAACATAAAATTGCTTTTATATTAGTACTATACACTTACAAAATCCAATAAAACCACCCATACAACCAAGGCCGTCTTAGGGCATGAACCCACATGGGCCTCACTGCCTGCATTTTGCAGCAGGTTCCCTAGGATAGGGTTTTTCACAGGCCCCCGGCTACATTTTTCACAGATCCCTCCTCTATATTAAATTATAGTGTGAAAAACAAACAATGGTGAAAACCATATCAGGCCTCGTGCTGCAGCTCTGTCAGTCCAAGGCCGTCATGCCCAGGGGTCTCATGCCCATAAGTGACCCCACCTTATGATATTTTGTATAGTACAATAAATTTCGAAAATAAGTAGGAAATATGTAGGCTGTTTATTTCCAGCTAAGTATGGGACTACCATAGCATCACTTTGCCTAAGGCGCCCATGATGTTGAGACGGCCTTGAATAGAACTCGGACTAGCGGGAAGCTCAATAAATTCTAGGCCAATGGTCTGGAGGGGAATCTTATTTGCAAAATTTTCGTTCAGTATAAATTCACTGAAAAAATCAATTCAATGCGTATAAAGGATCTTGCTTCTAGATGAGGGTCGAAAACTGGGTAATACAGGGGAGCCACGAGAAAAAAAATATGGTTCAAAGGGGGCCGCAGGCAAAAAAGGTTAAGAAACACTGAACTAGCACACTCATCTGCACGGACTGCAGTCGCAATCTGAGTAGTGTCTAGGCTGCGGTTATAGTGGAGCGAAGAGTTACGAGTTCCAAGAATCGCGACTAGGAAGGAAAAAAATGCATAGGAGGGTGGAGGAAGGGACGTCCGCGCATAGTAAAAAGGAAGAAGATAAAGAAGACGGCCACAGAAGGGTTCTGAAATTTAATAGGTGCGATGACGATGATGATGCCTCCACAGTAGAGGAATAGAAGAAGAAGAAGAAGAAAAAAATGAGAGAAACGGACCAATCAGCAGATATCAAAAATCCTCACCTCGAGGTGAAAACAAACACCGTTGTTCGAATCCCGCACTTCGTTGAGTGCCTCCTTCTCTTCCTCTCGAGTATATGAGGTGTAGAACAAAACAATACAATTGTTTTTTCGTCTCTAGTCGCTATTATGCACTCCTGTACCCCCTTCTAATAGTCGTCCATCTCGATGTCGGCGGTTGTCGCTCGCGTTGCTTGGCCTCATGCTGTCGCTTGCAGTGGACGACCAATCTAAAAATATTGAGGAACAACTGTGCCAAAGCAGACCAGCAGTATAGCCATATAGTCTCAGGTGGGCATCGCTGGTGCTTCATAAATAGGGTTGAGATACTCTACTCCAGTGATTCCCAACGTGGACGTTAACGCTTCCTGGGGGGGGGGGGTGATGGAATGTTCCAGGGGGCGGTAGAAACTACGGGTATGGCATAGGATTCTATGGGTTAGATTGCGTTGGGGGCGCTGGGAGAAAAAAATTTCTGAAGAAGGTGGCGATGAGACAAAAATAGGTTGGGAAACTATGCTCTACTCCTACCTTTTCACCATTAACGAGTTATTTTGAGATAAAAAGTAATTTTCTTGTGTGCATCTGAATATACAGTCGAATCCCGTTTTAACGAATACCGTTATAGCGAAAATCTCGTTTTTAAAGAACACTTTTCTATAATACCCCAGATAAATTTACATAGAAACAATGCGAATACCTGGAATTCCTTCATAACGAAATTTCGCTATAACGAAGTGATTTCTCCGGTCTCTTGGAGTTCGTTATAACGGGATCCGACTGTACACGAAAAACATACCGTGTGCCTTATATCTAGTTAAGTTATTCATTTGGCGTAAAATTCTAAAAATTTCATTTAGTTCACGCTCTAATTTGCCTTCAAAGGAAGTGAGTAAACAAATAATTTTTGCTTTGTTTTCGATTACGTATCTTTAATCGATAATAATATGAAGTAAAATACATGCCAAAATTTTATGGGTTATTATTACCACTCTAACAGACTTCGTGTTATAAAATTTCCCAGGGAGTAAGTATCAAGATCTCATAATAAAATAACGAGCCATAATTTCTATGATTTGTAATTTATATTAACTTTTTCCAATTATTTTGACTATTAATCTCATGTTTATCAATTTTCCTTTTTGATTTAGGAACAGAAAGTAAGTATCGCATGGAAAACGGACTTAAACCAGTGGCTCTTAAACTTTTGGCACCTACACGGCTCTCTTACTCTAGCTGTCATTTCCTTGTGACTTCATTTACATAATAGTCATCAACTAGCGGGTCTTAAGAACATCATAGGCCCCCTGGCCAAGTGATTTTTCTGAGGCCCACCAGACAAATTCACATGCTTATTCTCGAAAATTTCAACTGGATCTCATTTTCGTGAAACCCCTCTTCTCTCGAGGCCCCCCAGGCCGTGCCCGGATGGGCCCATGCGTTAAGACGGCACTGCTCTTACCTTAGCCCCCCCCCCCCTCCACTTACCACTGTTTCCCCCCGATAGTCATATACCTGAGTGACCGTTATCCTAATTACCACCATTATTCATAATTCGTTTATTTTGGTCCGCATTCAACCCTTAAGGTGGCAACGCACAAGCGATTCATTTTGCCTGGCTCGAGTCCATTTGATCTCTGTCCAATTTCGGAAATGATTCATGACCGCAACAATCCACGACGAGCCACAGACCAGTTTTCAGTTTTCTCTACTTCCCTCATCAATTGGTACAACTGTGAATTGCAACCAAACGTGGTAGTAATGACACATCGAAGATTCCGCGAAATTTTTCCGTTATAACCGAGTTGCCAATACCACCGAGGTTGATGTTTTCAAGATCTTTTAAGTATGAAAGATATAATCAGATGCAGTCGAATAGCGTGCATGAAGTTGTTGTATTATTATAATCAGGGTGGCCATATTTGAGTTGGAAAAACACGGGAAATTGATATCATAAATGCGGGATATCACCAGTTTTCGCCAAAACTATTGTTAATTGACGGCCAAATCATTAATTATTCCTTTACAAACAACTCTTGGCGAGAAATTGAGAGCTACAGTAAGTCTCTACAGTGATTTTAAATCACTATAACTATAAATCACTATTACGGGGAAAAAAAGTTGAACCCGGCTAGGGCAGTCTTAGCAGCATCACAGGACCCCGGGCAAAGTGAATTTTCTGGGGCCCTTCTCAAAGGGACATCGTGGAACATCTCCGTGGAGGAACTTTAAAACCACCGAACTGTTCTTTCATTTATAGGCAATAAAATCAAGAGAGAAAAATAAGTAAACTTGTTGTTGCCAAATATTAGAGATTACGGACAACCGCATTTTTCTTTCCCTGATAGTGACACGCGACGGACATGTAGAGGGTTGGCAACCCCCCCCCCCCCTCCCCCACTCCGACGAACCAGACTCTCGCCGGATCTCGATTCGGGAATTATTTCCTTCTCGCCTGTCGGATCTGTACCGAGCAGTATGGCGACGTCTGTTCAACAAGTAACCTGTATGGCCTTAGGGCTGGGTCAGGAGTGCATACCTATGTCTTTCCCTAATAGTGGCATACTTTGCTTGCCCCTTATCTCAGCGATCATTTACCCAAGGCTTCCTTGCCTTAATATTCAGATAAACTCGTCCCTTTTCCCGTGGTTCCTTACCCCTAACTTATCCGTTTCTTTCCCTTGCCCTCTCTTACCCGTATTACCTTGCCCTATTTGTCACGTTTATCCGCGACGCTCTCAAAGCAGTGTAACAAATATGTGCGAATAGTCGGCTAAATTCTAATTACTCTGATCACTGAACAAATAAATATCCGAGGATTGGCACGATGCACATTTTGAGAGCTATTCAATGTATAGAGTAATAGTATTGTATATAGATTGAATAGTCGAACAGGTTTCACATGAAAAAAAAATCAAGTAAAGATGAAACAGTCCAGCGTGATAAAGTCAATTGCAAGCCCGAATTCATGTTTGAGATACAATCATGTCCGGAATTTATGCATAACTGCAGTTTCTGTATGTATAAAATTGAGCCTTAGCATTACGACAAAACTATCTAATACGCTGAATAGTGTATATTTAGATGAGTAGTTCATAATCGAAAAGACGTGAAGTGCGAAAATAGCCACTGGCGGACTCTATGTCATTTTTCTATCGTTCGTTATGAAGTTCTTCCAGAACAATCAACAAGGTTTGGCAGTCACTTCAATCACATTTCAACATTCCTGATTACCATGGGGCCCTCTCGGTATCACGACAGTTCAGAGCAGCGCGAGATAATTCAGCTTGAGGAGCCCGAGTTGAAACTCATTATTCCTCGGTTTTTACACTGTAAATTTACCATACCGGTGTCGTACGATTCGGACGCCATGCTGAGAACATGGATCTTTACCTAATGCCAAAGTCCCTTCTAATGTCTCTTCCGTAATTTTCAAATAATGGTTACCGAAACATCTCGTGATGATGGACATTGCAATAATTGTGTGTATGCTTGGCATGTTTTATTTATAATTGCGTTTTCCTCCAGTGCGTAAGTATTAACTGTATATAATGCTTTATCTTGGAAACACGACCAAAAATCATGACACTCATAACCATTCCGCCATGCAACGAAATCTCGGATTTCATATGTTAAGTCGGTAAAACTCGTATATAACTTATATAGTATGGAAATACATATATTCCGGATCCATCGGTATATTGGTCTCTCTCCCACCTGTGAACTTGGATGAAGTGTATCCATTTCCAGAATACTCTGAGGTACCACTGGATGCTTACCCAATACCAAATGATGCATCCACCAATCTTGATAACGGCTTTCAAAGAGGCATGAATTCAAAGCGCGCCATAATAATTATGTAATTATGGGTGGGTCAAGCGTAGTTATCCAGGTTAAGCGTGCCGTATGTATTTCCAAAGGCAATGCTTGCCAAACATCAGCTGCAGCCGTCTTGAATCCACGAGGGATCGCCGGTGTCAGTCATCGTGCTTTTTAGTACATTCACCCCATTGTCCTAAACTCACTCAATGAGATTGAAGTTGGGCTTCGGGATGGCCAATTCATTCCAGGAAAGTCCCTGGAATGCTCTTCCAACCAGGTTGTAGCTAACCGGAGCCTGTGGTACAACAGCGTATCCTACCGTACCACTTCCATGAAGATGGTCGCTTCATTCGATTATGTTCATAAACGAATGTAGGTGTACGAAAAAAAACAGCTGTACTTCCGTGATGGTAACCGTTGGTACAAGTACCAGAAGAGTCATAAACATTGCCATGAAGTAACATTCTAGGCCATTATTGAGCCATTGTAGCCTTCTCTAAGCCTATACGGCGAAGTAGGCCCTATGGGTTGTACCGTCCTACAGACTGAACAAACATTCAGCCAATTGAGTATATATTTACACTTTATTTACAACGGATAATATTTACATAATACAAACGGGAATGCTGGTAGAGAAAAATGTGACCCGTGCACGTCGAGACACAGACACGCGCGTCGGTGAGTAAGACAACATCAACAACAAACAAGCAGAGTCAGACGCCTTTGACTCCCGATTTTCTGTTGCGTTGCCACGAGCAGAAAATAGAATAATCATTATACAAGCTGCGAAAATACGCTAGCGCCATCGTGCGGGCAGCACTACATTACCCCCCTCACAGTCCGAAGGACGAGGAAAGAAGAGAAACAAAAAAAGTTATATTTTAAAAGTCACGTGCTTCGATGAACGTAGACGGTTTTCCCAAATATTTCTGCTGGCCGTTGTCTTTTTCAGGATGCTTTTCGGAACGAGGGAGGAAGTTTTTGGCACGGATGCATCTGTGTTTTTGTTGGTTGGCTGAGGCACACTGCCGGTGAGCGGAAAGGCAGGTTTTAACCTGTCGACCGATACCGTGGAAGGTTTTCCTTTTATGAGAAGGCTAAATGTGCTCGTTTCACTGTGTCTGACCGCAGGAAGACGTGGGTGGTGTTCTTCAGTTCCGAATGTACGTAGAGTCTCTTTTCACCATGCGCCGTTGCAGGAGTTGGTTGTAGCTGCTGCATCTGGTCTCTTAGAATGGAGACGAATTCTGTGGGACACGGAATGGTGTTGCTACTGTTGGCGATCAAATCGCCAGGAAATCGGAGCTCTGTGCCGTATACGAGTTGTGCTGGTGTGGCTTTGAGGTCTTCTTTGTACCAGGATCGTAGCCCTAACAGGACTGTTGGAAGTGTGTTCACCCAGTTCATGTTTGACCTAGCTATCAGAGCTGCTTTCAGTTGTCGATGAACTCTTTCTACCATCCCGTTAGCTTGAGGATGGTAAGGTGTCGTCCTGATGTGCTGAATGCCAAGGAGTTTGGTGAGTTCGTGAAAAATGAAGCTTTCGAACTGCCGACCTTGGTCTGTTGTTATTTTCTCTGGGGTTCCGAAACGACTTATCCAACCAGAATAGAATGTTGAAGCAACAGTGGCTGCTGTCATGTCCTTCATCGGTAATACTTCGATCCAACGGCTGAATCGATCGATGCAGGTGAGGAAATATGTGTAATTTTGAGATGACGGAAGTGGGCCAATGATATCGATGTGAACGTGCTTGAAACGAGCGTCTGGCATTTCTATTTTTCCTGGAGCGGAAACAGTATGCTTGTGCACCTTTGACTTTTGGCAAGGCACACAACATCGAGTCCAGGTGGTGCAGTCTTTCCGAATTGAAGGCCATACAAAGCGATCACAGACAAGACGTGTTGTGGCTTAGATGCCTGGGTGACATAGATTGTGAAGAACATCGAAAACGTGTCTTCGAAGAGTATTCGGTACATACGGACGTATTCGATTGCAGGATGTGTCACACCAGAGTGGTTTGTCTATACCAACTAAATTGCAGATGCTGAGTTTTAATGAGGTGGTTGAGCGTTTAGACTTGAATGGTGGCATACGGTATGGCTGAGGCGTCTCTCACTAAAACTCTCAAGGACCAAATTTGGCATTTAAAGTTTTTTCCCCCATCAGAGTATTCTCGCCATACTCTTGACGATTTCGAAAGCGACGAACCAATTTTATGTATTGTATGTTCTATGCATCCTCTCCCAGGGCCTGTATTGTTTGGTTAACTCCCCATCAAAATCACTCCCATTTAGAAATGAATTACCTTTTGGGTTAGATAATAAAAGGGAACGGCCGACGTATGTTGACCCAAAATTGCAAAAAGGAACCACGGCTATAGGCGTTTCGAAACTATATGAAGTTTCACACCAGTAGCAACAGTAAGGAGTATTTTCACTGTTTGCTACTGATACACGTTTCGAAACGCGTATAGCCGTGGTTCCTTTTTGCAATTTTGGGTCAACATACGTCGGTCGTTCCCTTGTATCACGCCCATGTAGATTTCATTGCGCGATGATGACGTAGAGCAAGACTGATACTCAATCAGGGCCGGATCTTAAATCCTGCGAACTACGCGGCCGCAGACGTCACCAACTGAAGTGGAGGGACAATGTGGGGCGATTGTTGTCTGCTGCCCGAAAATATTATTCGCTACCACTTGAAAAATGCCTAGAACTGGCCCTGTACTCGATGCATCATACAATCATGTGGCGCCATTTATACACCGTTACTGTCATGATTCTCAACCTTGATTCCTGGTTTTTCTGTTATCATTTTTAGACTGACCCAGTTGTAAGTATACATTTCAATTCCGTCCAGCACAGGTCCGAAATATTCCATTAACTACAGTGGATCCCGTTTTTAACTTTTTTCAAAAGAAACCGTCCCGAAGAAACTATGTAAACGGGAAATCTCTATGGGTATTAGAAAGAGTTTGGGCAGTGGAAATATAAGTCGTACTAGGTAGGAAAACGTTTTAAGTGAGAACGTTATAAGCGGAATCCACTATATTGAATCGTGGAATAAAAATGCTAACAATTTTTTCTTCATGGTGAAAGTTTGTTTTTGCGAACAATTTTGTTCATTGTTTCATGGGCGAAAAAAAAAGTGTAGGCAAAATTCATTCATAGGAAAAAAATTTCCCATGGTGGGAAAAAATGTGAACAAAAGTGTTTCAGGCAAATGTGGGGGGGGGGGAGGGGGCTTCATGGGTAAAATGTGAACAAAAATGTCTTATGCCGGAACACTTTTGTCTCTATGAAGAAACATGAAATATTTGTTATGTACATGGTTTTAACTGTGGCAAATACATACGCAGTGCGTAAGTATCGCTTTTCCTACACGTCTGCATTGATTAGTAATGATAACTGTTTTAGACCGATGCGATTCTTTTACAGTCATCGGTGTGATGTTCAAATTACTTATTAAAGTATTTAAACAAAAGCGGTTATTTATATATATATATATAAATCTCTCGGAAGAAATCTCTTCCAAGCCGCCAGTGGCGTCGGAGCCGGGGGTGCTGTGGGTGCTGGAACACCCACTGAAATTTGTTGAAGGCGGTCCAAGCATCTTCAGAATTGGTTCAGAAATCGAAATTTCCTGTATGAAGCTTCAACCTTCGGGTGCTCAAAAGGTTGAAGCACTTCTGACACTTCTGCAATTCCTCAGTAAATGAACGAATAAGCCGCAGTTTCTGCTGCATGCGCTCGCCCCATTTTGCTAAGTCTTCTATCCATCTTGTGCTATTATTTTGTAAGGTATTTCATGCTCAAGAACACTTAGTGGCGCTGTTGTACTGTGCTGTACGACCTCTCTGCGACCATTTATGGCTTTATTTATTTCATTTAAGCCCCGTTTACATGTGGAAGAGGGGGGGGGGGGGGGTGTTGCTTTATATTACTTCTTATACGACCTCAGCTTTTTTTCCCCTCATGGAGAAAAAAGGAGGGACGGAGATTCGTTAAAAAAGTCCCATCTTTGTTGCGGGATAATAGTGGGTGACTTCGACCTCATCTCCCATAATCCTTTGTGCCGCGCAAACTACTGTTAGCTCCTTCGTCAGCCATTTAAAGCCAACCACTTCCATTCGACCCAAGTAACCAGTGATGACTTCCGCAAAGGAAGGGAATACCGGCATAGAAACTAAAAGCCATGCAAACGGGTTGTCGCGGAAATCCCTGTTACCGGTAAATTCCCGAAATATTTTATTTCCCATGTAAATCGGGCTATAACGCCAAACTTCTGTAAGGTATGGATTATCCGAGATTTCGGTTATCTGCGAGCGACGTACTGTCCACATTAGCTCGGATAATCGGAAAGTTAGCTTGAGAGGTTTCAACTGCAGGAAATTATGATGCAATAGAAAAGTTTGATTCAGATATTATAGTTAATCAACAATAAATCAACGTATGCCAATTTATTCACGAGCAGACTGTAAGTGAAACGCTTTGATTCATGTAGTTTTATTATTGCGTCACTCGATAACAAGCAGTGGCGTCATCGCTCACGCTATATCGAAACTTGTGTTCAAGGTGTACCATAAATGCTTAAAAAAACTACAGGTATTTGGAAATTCGAATGCAGTTCACGAAGGGGGGGAAAAGAATTGATTCTCACAGAAGCGCTGATTTTTTTTTTATTTGAGAAAAACAATTACTACAAGTTTTTTTCGATAGAGAGCGCTTCATGCACTGAAATCATTATCGAAAATCATATTCAACTGCATTCAGGTGTGGCGTCGCCGCCGACACGTGTGGAAAGAGAAAGCCACTTCCCCAGAGCGATGATTGATGTACACTCTCCATCGTGTGATTATTAGAATTATCACTCAGTTCGTTTCTCGTCCTGCACATAGTATGTTGTGTAGCCGCTGTGGTGGTCGAGTGGTCATAGTGACGGACTCGCATCGCGGGGACCCGGGTTCGAGCCCCACCGTCACCACAGTGGTACAGTGGTGGTCGGCTGAAGTTGGTTTTCTGTGGTTCCCAACTTCGAGGCGCAAATGCGAGCCGATCTCCCCGTTAAAAAGTCTCGCCACAGAGAGCAACAGTCCTACAAACAGTACAAATATTCAGTCACTACACATCACTCACTTCACTTCTGAGATATAGATGGCAGCACTGAAAAATCATACACAACACTAGATACGCACTCAGACTGTTAGGTACACGCACTTACACTTCCGGCACAACTCACTAGGTAGTAAATTGCCTATGGCAATAGACCTGAGTTGTGCTCGGTTTGAAAAGAAAAAAAAGTATGTTGTGTAAATGAAGTCCGTCCTTTCGTGTAAGACAAAATGCATGTCTATCTTGAATTGAAACGACATGCAACCGTCTAACAATACCACCGACGCCTCATAATTCCCGACACCGGCAAGTCATTTCAAATCATATTACACAGCACCGATTGTGTTATCCCACGTCCCGTATTTTCCGGTTTTCTTTGTTTTTCTGGTCATCCCGACTTTTTTTGCAAAAGTTTACCGGTTCTTCCCGTTTATTACATAACGCCTACTTGGATTTTTATCCTTTATTGAAGTCGAAGATTGAAATTATTTTTCATCTCGTAAATTATATTATGATAATTAAAACTATAAATAAGAACATTGATCTCCCACGTTTGCCTTGTTCAACGTTTTATTTCGTGGATTTCATTTTAATCCACTGCAATTTGCAGTAACGCTTCGTTTCCCGCCATTGCGATTTTCCCGTAATTTCAGCAATATTTGGCAACTTTGTACACTTTTGGCGTTGTTCTTGGCGATAATTGGCGATATCCCGTATTTGGAATTCCAATTTCCCCTATTTCTCTCGAGGAAATATGGTCAGCTTAACCATCCCTCTTCTCATGGATTTTTTGGGATTGAACTAACGAATGTGGCGAGTTAATGATAACTAGCCTGGAAGAAGCTGGCGGACGCCGGAACATTTATCGTTGGTTCAACAAACACTTGCTTGAATGCAAATGCTTTAAACCAGTGATTCCCAACGTGGGCGTCGCCCCCTGGGGGGCGATGGAATGTTCCAGGGGGGCGGTAGAAGCTACGGATTTAACATGGGATTCTATGGGGGTAGATTGCGTTGGGGGGCGATGGAAGAAAAATATTTCTGAAGAAGGGGGCGGTGGGACAAAAAAGGTTGGGAAACTATGCTTTAAACGCACCCTATCGACAAAAAAATTGGAAAAAAAAAAATTCGTTTCGAGAAATATCCGTTCTCCGTGAGAATGCTTTTCTCACTTAAATACATTCAAATGAATTCTGATTCTTTCGATTTTTTTTCGAATTTATAGGACACTGTACATATTGGCAGACCTATCTAATAACCTGTCACTAGAAACAGAAAAATATAAAATATACTGTTTACTCTTTTTCATGAGCTTTATTTTCTACTAGTTTGAGATACTAATCGCATCAATTGATTTCTTATTTTCTCAGACGAACCCGGTAAGTATTGCGGAACGCTTCCAGATGTCCACGAGCATCGTGGATGCCATCCAATTCCCCCATAATGTCTTAGGCCGGGATTACCCAGTATCAAAGTTTAGTAAAAGATCTTTTACATGAAACTTGAAAAATGCAACCAATAATAGTATCGGTTACATTCGCGCAAATGCAACCGATAGTCTTATTGGTTGCATTTTCGAAATTTTGTAAAATATCTTTTATCAAACTTTTATAGTGTAATCCCGGCCTTAATCCAAGAATCATATAAAAGTTATGAATTGATCAAAACTAAATGATGGCTTCCTATCAATAGGAAAAACTTCAATATAAAAGGATAGAAGAACGGTTTTAAAAAATAAAAGACCTTAGAGATTTGGAAAAGAAAAGATTTAGAAGCTATTTCTTTTTTCGGACAATTTAGTCTAGCCAACACCATCTATAGCAGAAGGCCTCCGCGCGAAACTCGTGACAGGAGGTCATCTCACCTATAGCCACTAGATATAGCAGGCCGGCGCATGCGCCATATTTACCCTTTTTTTAGTACATCCGATATCCAACCGTCGCCGCAGTGGTAGTCGGCTGAAGTTGGTTTCCTGTGGCTCCCAACTTCAAGGCGCGAATGCGAGCTGATCTCCCTGTTGAAAAGTCTCGCCACATTGAGAGTAACAGGCTTACAACGATACAATTATTCAATCATTAAACTTCACTCATAGTTAGGAAGAAACTGGTGCTAGATGGCAGCACTACACATAGCAAGCATTACACAGAAGCAAACTTCACGTCAGGTTTCACTACACTTACACGCACGTTCCAACTCGTTAGAGGTTCCGGAGAAGGAATATGGACGAGGTACATGTATGCTTTAGTAGTAGTAGCATTATGGGTGACATGACCTTCCTCGGTGACTTCACGAGCTTCGCGCGGAGGTCTTATGCTGTAGAAGGTGTTCTAGTCAGGGCCGTCTTAAGAGTATCATGGGCCCTCGGGCCAATTGATTTTTCTGAGGTCCTACCTGGAAAATTCTCGAAAATTTCAATTAGTTTCTATTTTTGTGTGAGCCCCCCTCCTCCTTTTCTCTTTAGGCCCCCGTGCCATGCCCGGGTGGGCCCATGCGTTAAGATGGCGCTGGGGTCTAGTCTCCCTTTGATAAAGCCCACTATCGAGATAATGAAAATTTATAGAAATTACTCGTTTAGAATTTTGTTTATGCCTTTTTTTTTTGCTGTGAGTTGCATTTTGTTAAAAAAAAAAGTGCGTACAAAATACACTTGCACCGTTATTATGATTCGATTTGCCCTTTTCGAAGATAATGAGTAGTCATCAATGACGCCACCTGTTGTATTATTACACCTACCGTAAAACACGATGCAGTTTCATAACGATAGTCTTGTATCCTTCAGGACGTAAGTATCTGTCTTATTCAAAAGGTTGTGTTAATGAATTCGAGGTCTTTTGAGCCCAATTTAGATACAGAACATGATATTTCATGTGAAGTAGCCAATAATTTTGAATGTCGTTTCATATTCAAGCGTTTTTATAAATTTTTAATGACCCGGTTGTTTGATCGCGAAATCGCAGGGAGTAAGTATGAGCGAAGTCATTTTTTTGCGTTAATGCGGCGCTTACGGTAACGTATCGTAATGTTTCCGATTCGAAACTAGGAGCATAAAATCATGTGTGATGATGGTATGTATAATAACAGAGTGTAAGTAGAGAGAATCTTTTCTTTTCTTGGTCAAATAATGACAACAATTCTACACCAGCTGGTAAACATAACGGCAGTTCTCAGGGTGGATTCACATCACCGCGTCGTATCAGACACGGCAAACATTTTTTCAACATGAAACCAGTGAACGTATTCATATCTATCGTATCGTGGCTGCGCAGGCGCAGACATATTTTTATGTTAAGGAATGGCTGCCTTTTCTGACCAGCACCACCTAGAGATAGAAGGCCTCAGCAGTCTACTTGTGACGTCAATAAGTAGTCCATTTTCCCTCGGAATATTCAGGGAAAAATAATTCGCTGCTCGTTCCACTATCATCGTCGTGAGGAAAAGAAATGATCGGCCCCAGAATTGGTGATTTCTATGCCCCCTCATCCAATCACTATGCGGTATTTGTGAGCCAATCAGGAAGATTCTACGCCAAAAATAAGGAGAAACGAAATAGGATGCTGTGTTTCAAAATGTGGCAAACTTGCTAAGTAGTCTGAATGACGTTTATGGCAAACAGCGCAGAGGCCTTCTATCTCTAGGAGGTGCTGGTCTGACACGACGCGGTGATCTACAACAGCGTTTCTCAACCTTGTTTTGCCCCTTTGAAGCATATTTTGTTCTTGTGGCTCCCCTGTCTTACCCAGAGTCTTCGACCCTAATCTAGAAGCAAGATCCTTTATACGTATTGAATTGATTTTTCCGGTGAATTTATACTGAATGAAAATATTGCAAATAAGATTGGCTTCCAGACAACTGGCCTAGAATTTATTGAGCTCCCCGCTAATTCGAGTTCTACTCAGGACCGTCTCAACATCATGGAGCCCCTTAAGCAAAGTGATGCTGTGGTAGTCCCATACTTAGCTGGAAATGAACAGCCTACATATTTCCTACTTATTTTCACAAAATTTATTATACTATGCAAAATATCGTGAGGGGCGGGGACACTTATGGACATGAGACCCCTCATGGCATGACCTCTCACAAGAGTGGGACTGACAGAGCTGAAGCCCGGTGCCTGATATGGTTTTCATCATTTTTTTGTTTTTTCACTCTATAATTTTAATATAGAGGGGGGGGGGGGGGTTCTGTGAAAAATCTAGCCGGGGGGCCTGCGAAAAACCCCCATCCTTAGGGAATCTGCTGTAAAATGTAGTCGGTGAGGACCGAGTGGGTCCATGCCCTAAGATGGCCCTGGTTTTATGGGTGGTTTTGTTGGATTTTGTAAGTGTATAGTCACGATATATATAAAAGCATTATATCTTCCCTCCTTAATTTTTCTTCTCAGCTCTCTGCAGCCCTCCAAACCCCCTGTCATGGCCCCTTTCTCCATTTTCTTCCGTGCCTCCCCCCCCCCTTGAAGTATCCCAGTACCCCGGTTGAGAACCACTGATCTACAATAATGTTGGCCATTTTTCGTATTGACTGACCTCAGATATTCCTCTTGATATGGCACTTTCTCTCATTAGCACTTATTTCATTCCCGTGATTTATCATTTTTACAGCAATCTTGCGTAAGTCTTTTACAGTTATTTTTTCTCTCTCATATTTGTTCTTCATCGTGAAATGCGGTTTCAATGAAAATCATAGGAGCACTAGTTTCCTGCAACACTGAACAGGAACTGTTGCCTAACTGGTGTTTATAACTTTAGTGCTTAACATAATCTTAATCGTTTTACTGTACAGGTTGTAAGTATGAATACATAATTTTTATGTCTGGGACAGTATCACGTCAGCCCGAATTATTTAGCAAAAAATTAATTACGTGACAGAAAAAATATTGGTATCGACTTCATTTTGCAGTGGTGGGTCCCCACTTATAACGTTTCTTTAAAAAAAAAAAACGCTGTCATGGAAAATACTGTACGCGAGAAAACGCTTTAAAAGGGAAATCTTGATGAGTGTTGTCAAGAGTTTGGGACAACGAGAATGAATCGTAGTGAGCGAGAAAATTTCAAAGTGGGAAACGTTATGAGCAGGATGCGCGGTAATTTCATTAATTTGTTAACGAGATGGCGCTGCTTAAAATGAAGTTATAACTCACTATATATATATTAAATGATGAAAATTTATTATTTTTTTGGGCCATAACAAAACTCCTTAACGAATTGATGAATTGATGAAATTAAATAGAGTCAATCTCACCATTTTTTTTTTGAAGAAATTGGTTTTGTACTGTAAGGATTTCGGGCTTTAGGGATTTCCGACATGTTGAGATCGAACGCCCGGAACCAACATGATTCCCACGGTTGAGTGAGAGAGGAAATCACATTGTACCCATATGTTGATAAGTTGTTCTCAAATGTTCCTTTCATGATAAAGGGAGTAAGTTATCGATTTTCTACTTGACCAGGAGATTTTTCTGGTTGTTTTTCATTGTAATATTCAGCATGGGTTTTTTGAAACAAGAATCACACAATTATATCCGATCGATGATGGAAGGTATCGATTAAAAATCGATTTTAATTCTTTGATTCCAATTTTTCAGTAAAGACTCGAGCCGCGAAGAGCAGAAGAAGAAGTTGGCCCTCGATTACATCGATTATTCTCAACACCATGATCTGGTCACCAAGATGTCTTCTCTTCTACTCTGCACCGGTCGAATTATAAGATTTCAATAAAGAATGTTGCATTAACGAAACAATCGCCATTTAATTTCATGTCTCTCTCTCCCTCCATCCCGTTCAGTAGTTAAGTCAGGGCCTTAACTAGGGGGGCAACTGCCCCAAGTGGCAAAATTTAGTGGGCGGCAATTTTAAGTGGTAACAAATAACACCGTTATAAAATTATCAAATTTTAAAGTTGGGGGAGGGACGGTAAAAATCCTAGTTATGACCCTGGGTAAGTACGGGTTGAATCGGAAACCTTTTAGGCAAAACTTTGAGAAGTTATATAACACATCTGTTAACAAGCAATTTTCATCGTACAACACATGGTCGTTATGCAAGCTGTGAACCGCTTGACGGTGCTGTCATCGAAGGCATAAAGCGCTGAGCCAATACCTTCTAGAGCAGAAGAAGGTATTGGCTGAGCGCTGGTTTTGTCTCTTATCACTGATTCCAGAAGGTGCTGTGAACGGAATAGGGTCGGTCCTAAAAGTTTTGCCGCCCTTTGAATACGACTATCTGAAAAAAAAGTTTCTTTCTTCACCTCTATTATCCTAATACGGTGGTTCCCAAAGTGTTGGTCGTGACCCCCCCCCCCACCAGGTTAAGAGTACGTGATGCACAGATGATTTAGGACAGTAGTTCTGAAACCTTTGCTGTCCGTGGCTCCCCCGCTGCAGTTGTTGTTACCGCCAACGTTTATCCACAGCTCCCCCAGAAAAAATAGTCTAAAAGAGAACTACTTCAAAGCCACAACGAAATAGGCAATCATCAATGTCAAAAATCTCACCGCGATGTCTTTCGCAAAGGTCGGCGGCGCACCTAGGAGCCGCGGCTCACATTTTGAGAAACACTAGTCTAATCCCATAGAAAAGACGCAAACAATAAATGATCCAAAGAATTTAAGGTGTTCTTTGTCTGACACAACTTGGCGTTAATAAAGTGTCGACGTTTCTGGCGATATTTCAAGCTGTCAAATAACAATAGGCCAATGATTCGGGTCAAAACAAGCAAAACATATTATTTCGAAGCATCGTGGAGACCGCTGCAGAAAAATGACATATATCTGTACTCGCTTCTAATGGCACCTTGTTTGCGAGAAAAGGAGTCTTGGGGGTGGAGGGATGTCAGACGATTCTGATAACAGACTGAAGGAGAACAGATACAGGTTATACCAAGGGCGGATCTAGAGCTCGCTGTAGGAAGGGGAGAATTTTTTTTTTTTTTACACTGTCAAAGGGTGACCATACGTCCCACACTGTCCCGTATTTTCCGGGATAGACACGATTTTTTGTTTGTTTCGATCTTTTTTTGAAAAAAACTACCCCGATTTTCTTTATTTTTTGGTCAAAGTTTTCTTGAATCCCTTATTTAATCAAAAATATTGATAGAAATAATTTTCAACGGATTTAATGAACGCAATATTATCATATTCGCAGTTCTCTTGGGGGGGGGGCTGTTGATCACCCCGACTCTTCCTCCCCCCCCCCCATAGATCCGCGCCTGGGTTATACTGTATATCGTTTGCAGCGGTTGTTCTCAAACTTTCCTCACCAGCAGCTTCCTTGCCCTAGTCAACGATAGCCCTAGATTTCGATATCTTCCTGAGTTTGAAGCGAGGTGTGGCCGATCCTTCACTGTTCAATGCTCTACGGTTTTGACTAGATAGTCAAAGTTCATCTACGGCTCTCAAAAATAGTCTGAAAGTCAACAACTTAAAAGCAATGAACAGGCATGTATGAATATCGCAAGCTCTCCGCGACGACCCTAGGAGTCCCGATGCTTCTGGAAAACAGAAACGAGCGGTCAAAACATTCCTGCGCTCAAACAGCACCAGCTTCTGTAGAGATCTGAACTTCAAGAACCAAATGCGCCCAGGTTCCGTCACCTTAAGTGATTTGAACCTTCCCGAAGGATGGATGCAACTTTAAAAGATATACAGGGTGGGAAAAAAGTCCAAAGAAACTTTAAAAATTCATAAAAACCGGAAAAATAACCGAAATAAAAAACGGTTTGCAGGGTCAAGGCATTCCTGATACAGACGTTCGGGAAGACAAAATCATTAGCAGGTGTTGCAGGTTCCCATGGCCTCCTCGGTCTCCAGATTTGACACCGGCAGACTTCTGGTTATGGGGATATTTGAAATCCCGGGTGTATCGATCCGGTCCATCCATCCTGTCGGAACTGAAAGATGCGATCTGCCGAGAGGTGTCATGTATACATGTATGCTGCACTCTGCTGTTGTTAGATTTGTGACTGGCCTGCAATGTGGTATCCCGTGTAGTAGTGGTCATGTGGTACATATACTGCGGTAATAAACGATTTGGAGGCATTCTGTTCGTTATTTGCGTATCTTTTCTTTAACTTGTGTACGTCAGTGCCACCCATCGGCTGTTTTTTTAGTTGTTTTTTTTTTCCTGTTTTAAAAAATCCCGTGACCTAGAGATGCTAACCCTGCAAACCGTTTTTTATTTCGGTTATTTTTCCGGTTTGTTTGAAATTTTTAAAATTTCTACGGACTTTTTGCCCACCCTGTTGTTGAAAAGATGAACAAATCTGCCGCCACCGTTAGCACATCTATCGACGCCGTGAATGACAAGATAGAGACCACGAGCTCAGCTGTCAACACCACCATCGCTGCAGTCAAAGATGATGTCACCGCCGTTAGTACATCCATCGCTCAAGTTACAGAAGATGTCGCCGCTGTGGAGGAAGATGTCGTTATTGCCATCGCTGGAGTAAAGAACGAAATCGCCGTCGCTGAAGTGAAAGAGGAGCTCTCCCAGGAGAAGAACTCCGTCACTGAGAGGGTGAGCATGGTGGAGGATATGATGTTCACTTTTATCTTCAATACGAGAACTTTATTTGGTTAGCGTATTTCGTGAAATCACTGTCTATAAACACGTGTAAAGTAGCTGTTATACAAATACAACGCCACAACAGGCAAAATGCCCAACGAGGTGGCTGAGAAAAAGATGCCCATAAAAATATGGATGTCATATATTTCAAAAATATTTTACACCAATTAAAAATGTAATATACCCAATTAAAAATGCAACAAAAAATTGTAAACAATATATACACATGATAAAATATTATACAATGCCCATAAAAAATAGTTATGGTTGTCTTAATTTTGAACACTTCGATCATATCTCCTCGACACCTGCGTTCATCCAATGTAAACATATTCAAAAAATGAATTCTCTCTTCCTAACTCAAGCCCCGTGTGCCAATAAGGACGCACGTAGCTCTTCTCTGCCCCTTCAACCAAGTCTATGTCCCTCTGTAGGTATGGTCTCCAAAACCGTACAGCATACTCCAGTCCAGGACGAACTAAGCCTCGAAAAAGCGGAAGAATGACTTTAGGAGAACGCGAACAGACCTTTTTGAAAATGAGACCAAGCATTCTATTCGCTTTTTTGACTACCGCTGAACAATGTTCAGAAAACCTAAGCCGGTCGTCAATGAGAATTCCCAAATCGGTGACCCTAGTTGCCTCCAGAATAGTGACACCATTCAACTCGTAAGAGAACCGTGGGTTGTTCGAACCAAAATGAGCAACCATGCACTTATCAACGCTAAACGTCATGCTCCATTCATTTGCCCATGCTGCAATCCTGTTTGAGTTGGTCTGGAGCAACTCCCTATCGTTTTGATTCCCGATTACCCCCATTACCTTCACATCATCTGCGAATTTGCTAGTAATCCCATCGATACTCTGATCGAGTTTATCGATAAAAAGTGCAAAAAGTATGGAGCCAATGACATTTCCTTGAGGAACTCCACTTGTGACGTCTGTCCAACCAGAGAATTCCCCGTTCACCATAACTCGTTGCGACCTATCTCTTAACCACGATTCTATCCAATTCAGCAAGTTGCCCCCAATTTCAATCTAGTGTAAACTCTTCAAGAGTTTGCCATGTTGGACACGATCAAATGCCTTCTGGAAATCAAGGCAAACAACATCTACATTTTTGCCCTTACCCAAAGCCTTAGTCACGTAATCATAGAAGCAAAGGAGGTTAGTTACACATGACTTCCCTTCCTGAACCCATGCTGATTATCCGACAATACATTATTCTCGTCTATCCACTTCACAAACTGCCTTTTGATGATAATTTCCAAAATTTTCGAGAGGGAGCTCGTCAAACTCACTGGACGATAATTGGACACCTCTTCTCTACTACCCTTCTTAAATATCGGAACAACATTAGCAAGTTTCCAATCCCTTGGGACGATACCGTCAGCAACACTACTCCTGTATATCTGTGCGACTGGCCCCAACAATTCATTAGCACATTCCCTGAGGACCCTGGGATAGATATCATCTGGTCCTGGTGCTTTGCTTGCACATACATTTCTTAGAAGATTTAAAACCTGTTCCGTGTGAACAAATCTATGACGTCCTGCAAATTGTTTCATCCTCTGCTCATTTCAAGGACTTGTGAGACATTATCCGGAACAATGTACTACAAAAAAAGGTAAAGATTTCGCAAACGTCGGGCTGCTATATCCAATGGCTACAAGTGAAATAGACGACTTCAGTGACGTCAAAGCTTCACGCGGAGGCTTACTGCGGTTGAAGGTGTTTGTCTAGTCCTACGTTGCACGGGATTCAGCCAAAAAATTCAGAATAATTAGACACACACACCATTTAAGATCGTTTATCTACTAATTCTATTTCATGAAAATAACGAGCAGGAGAAAGCATGACCGTTAGTTGAGATAGAAAAACGATGACGCCGTGAACGGCATCAATTATAAATCTGAAATCTTGAAAGCTTACTGATAAAATACCAGATGAATCTGTGAAACACGTAACTGTGAAATTTGGTTTCTTTAGCTAATTTTCTTAATTTTTTACTGTCTTTATTAATGACAAATAAAATTGATATAAAATGGAATGACTTTAAGAACAGTGAAAAGTACAGGCCTGACTTTAAGTACAGGCGGCGCTAACACGAATGTACACTGCTGGCCACCCAAATTGCAACACCAAGAAAGACAAGAGATATCGCAACAATATTTATTTTGTAGATAACACGTTGACCAAGCATCAAATGATTAAATTTATAGACTTCTGTGAAGTGTGGTTCCTGCCAAAATCAGTAGCCAGAGTAGCCGCCATTGTTGGAGATCACCGCTGCCACTCGCTTCGGCATTGATTCAAAGAGACTTTGGATGTGTTCTTGTGGTACAGCAGACCAAGCAGCTTCCACGCGTTGCCAAATTTGATCTGGTGTGGCAGCTGGGGATGTAATCTGGGTCAATCGTTGAGCAACCATGGACCACATGTTTTCTATCGGCGAAAGATCCGAAGAGCGAGCTGGCCAGGGAAGCAATTCAATCTGGCGATTGACGAAGAACCTTTGGACAATGCGTGCCACGTGTGGTCGCGCATTATCCTGTTGAAATATGGCTGTGGGCAAGTCCTGAAGGTAAGGAAGGACAACTGGCTCCAACACCACGGAGATGTAGCGCTGGCTTTTTAAAGTACCGGCAATGCGTACTAGAGGAGTGCGAGAGTGATATCCAATACCGCCCCATACCATAATACCCGGTGCAGGGCCAGTGTGGCGGTGCATAACGCAGCTGTTCAGCATCCTCTCTCCACGGTGTCTCCAGACTCGAATCCGACCATCGTGGTGTTGCAGACAGAAGCGTGACTCGTCAGTAAAGACAATTTCATTCCATTGTGCCGTCCACATCCTTCTTTCATCGCACCATTGGCGGCGGAGACGTCTGTGGTTCTGCGTCAAGGGTAGACGAAGCAATGGACGTCTTGCGGACAGACCACTCTGCTGTAAACGGCATCGAATGGTACGCGCAGACACTGGATGATGCGGTACAGACTGAATGTGCTGTGCTATGGTTCGTGATGTGGCTGAGCGATCCGTCACTGCCATACGCACAATACGCCTGTCATCACGTGAAGTGGTGCACTGAGGTGGATGCGATCGAACACGTCGGTCCGTCGTACCCTCCTGCATCCAACGATCACATATCCGCATTACAGTTGTTTGGTTTCGTCCAACACGACTACCGATTTCCCTGAAAGATAATCCACAATGTCGGTAGGCCACTATCCTTCCTCTGTCGAACTCGGATACTTGATCAAAAGATGATCGCTGTTTTCTACGAGGCATAATTGATCGTTTTTTTGAAAAAACCACAAGAAAAACACAATTGCCGTACTTCAAATCGTCGAAATCTCCAAGCCTGAAATAGCGCTTTGAAGTGGCACCACAGGCGCGCGTGATGTGCGTCTGCGCTGAAATTATAATCATTTGCATATCTCACCTCCGCTAATGCATGTTGTAAATTTCATATTATTTGCATGCTTCCTTCAGGGTGTTGGATTTACGGTGTCCAGCAGTGTATTTTATTTTACTGGCATCTGTTCAAGAAAGCGCGATAGCACTACCGTGAGTACACGTATTACATACTCTGGATCATAGGCGTACGCAGAATTTTCTTGGTGGGGGGGGGGGGGGAAATTCGGATTTTTTTTTCATTCTGAGAGGGGGTTTTTACTCTTTCTCCTGCAAAATAACACTATAATCTTGGCTCGGGTGCGGGGTTAGAACCCCAAAACCCCGCTTAGCGTACGCCAATGCTCTAGATATAACATACGGTTGTGTACTCCTTGAAATTTGGCCCCACTTCATCCTCTGCATATTTCAGCATCATTTCTCTGCATTAATCTCTCCGTGCCTTTATTCACTAAAATCATTATTAACGTATACAGCGTGATTCACAAAACATGGGAAAAACTTCAAGAGGTGGCAGTACACACCAATACAAACAATTGTCATCAAAGAATGCGTGGTCTAACATGAAACGCAAACGCGCGTTTCGAAACGGCTGCTCCGCAAACGTTAAAACAGCATTCCTGTTGAAATTTATCGAGAGAAAAAGAACACATGCATGCAAATGTAACCTGGGGAAAAAGAAGAAACCGTATGAAAATCTCCGTCACAGTTAATAAAGGCGCGGACGAATCCCTGTGAAGTTATTCCAGCATGCGACCGTTCTAACAGTTGCAACGCACGAGATAATGGTGCACTTTAGTAATACTGAAAAAGCAGACATGCATTTCATTTACGGAACTGCAAACGGAAGTACCACAGAGGCAGCACGAATGTAAGTGGTGAGCATTTTCCCCACAGGAAAACGCAAAATGGGATCCTTCCTTGCCGTATACAAATCTGCCCACATCATACCGGGAAGCAAGAAGGGATCCCGTTTCGCACAGCTGCCGATGCAAGCGCGCAAATGTTTTAACGTTTGTGGAGCGGCCGTTTTGCGTTTCATGTAGACCATGCTTTCTCTGATGACAGTCGTTTGTAGCCTATTGGTGTGCACTATCACCTCTTAAAGTTTTTCCCATCTTTCTGAATCACCCTGTACGTACATTGAATGATGAATGAATTCATTTATGAATTATGAATTCATTTCTTAAATGAATTCAATAAATCCATTGAATTGGTTGAATGCATATTCTTGTTGAACCTCACTTTCCCTAGCATGCCGGGAATCGATCCGACCGCAACATTCAAAAAGCTGATGTCCCTCGAGTTCCACGGCATGCCGGTTAATGCGGGGAAGAATACGGTATGAGTTGGGAAAATACGTTTAAGTCTTAATTTTAGTAATTAAAAAAAATCCGAGTTGTTCTCGTTGAAAGAAAGGGGACATTTTTATCCAGGCCCGTAGCCAGAAATTTCGTTCGGGGGAGGGGAGGGCCACTTTCATTTCTGGAAGGTGACCAAAGAGATAGAACAATAGATTTGGCCATCTTTTTCCCTTTTATCTGTCATCATTTTCTCACATTTCGGGAGGGGGGAGGACCAGACCACTGGAGTCACCCCCCTCCCCTCTTGCTACGCCCTGATTTTTATCTAAACAAAAGGTCGAGAGGGTCAAAATTAAGAGAAAATAGTGTCCCTGGAAGTTCAGTTCATATGGTCACAAAAGTTTTCAGTGACTTGGACAGGAAGAATATTTTTTTTTTTGGCACGTCTCGCGGTAGGTTTGGAAAAAGTGATATTTTACGTTCCTCGTCAGAAGTTTTAACGCAAAACATAAACAACACTCGCCCGCCCCTCTTCTGCCCTCTCTCGTCTGCTTTCTCTCTCTGTCCTTGTCTCTCGGCCACATCGGTTATTGCGGACTTTGGATCACTATCGAAAACCACTTGTAACTTGTCGTCGTAGAATTTTCGATCCGTGATTACACATTAAATCTTTAACGATCTTGAAAAAAAATTATAGTGATGGCTTCTAACACTTTCCTGTTGCTCCGAGTCATGTCCGCCTCGGTCGCCGTCGCTAATCATGCTGGGAAAATAATCAGAGACATCATGAGGAAAGGTGATCTTGGAATTGTCGACAAGGTGAGGAGCTTTAATTAATTGTCGTTAATCGATGATTCGACATCAGTGCAGACACGGTTACAGTTATGTTTCTGTGCTGTTTTTAATCATTTAAATTTATGTATGGTTTTTATCGATATTCCTATATAAAACTATCTTAACGAGTTCTGGGCTCTCCAATCAGATTATTGGACCCCACCCTTGCATTTATACAGTACCCGACTCTTTATTGGGCGGGGGGGGGGGGGGGGGGGGCATTGGCAAATTAGGAATTGAGAAGGTTTCCGGCGGCTGGGGTTAAAGATGTTCGGTCAGTTGTTGAATGTATATTTGATGAATATTTTGGGACACCAACGTTGGTTGAGATACCTTGCCCCAATTGTTAAGATTATCTGTTTTGGATCGTAATTGAGTTTTTGCCATGTGTATGCAGGAGTGTCCTTGAGCTGTTATGAGGGTGGGGCTGACATGAACCCAGGGTGTTTTTTTTTATGATTTTTGTTTACGCTCTATAAATTCGCTGTAGAGGGGGAAGGGTCTGTGAAATATCTGATCTTAAGGCCCACCTGGGATCCTGTAGGATAAATCTGATTCAAGGTGCCGCCCTAGATCCCAGCCTGGGGGATCTGTAAAAAAATCTGATCGAAAGGCTTGCCAAAAGTTTCCAGCTGGGGATAAATCTGATCTAAAAACCCACCAATGATCCCAGCTCGTGAAAAATCGGATCGGAGTGTCCACCACAGATCCGAGCCTGTAAATAAAATCTGATCCAAAAGGCAGCCAACGATGCCAGTCTTCGGTGCTCCTGTTGCAGGATGAGGGGGATTGGAAATGTTTTAGACTCATGGGTGCTCAGCTGGAGATTTATAATCTCCCATGCAAATCATCGTGAATTTCTTTAACTCTAGGGTGCTCGAACCCATGACACAAAATTCTGCTGTTGCTCGGGCCTATGTATGTGTGTATGGCTGCAGGGGCGTAGCCAGAAATTTCGTTAGGGGGGACCACTTTCATTTTGGGGGGGGGGCAAAGTGACAGAACAATGGATTTGGCCATCTTTTTCCCTTTTTTCGGTCATTTTGGGGGGGGGGTCCCCCCCCCCCCCTGCTACGCCCTTGTATGGCTGTGTGTCATTAGTGTTTCATTTCAGTAATATGTTGAAGAAACTCACTCGTGTAGTTCCGCGTGAGTTGCTTCTATGTATCAGACCCAAGTGGAAGCAGTTTCGAAATTTATTTCATGGTCTGTCGCATATCCATTACTTCTGGTTGACATCATATCCGGGTCAGTCATGTGTTGCGATAAAGAGCAATAGCTTAAATGGGTTTTAGTTTTCTGTGTTTATACAAAGAAATTGTTATAGAATTCTTTGTTGTAAAAAAAGTTAGTGATTAGTAGAGCCCGGATTATATGCACTAAAAAAGTGGCAAAATATGCTCTAAAAATGTAAAAATATGCACTTAAAAATATGCAAATATGCACTTAAAAATGTAAAAATATGCACTTAAAAATGCAAAAATATGCACTTAAAAATTCAAAAATTTACACTTAAAATATAAAATGTGCACTGAAAATTCCAAAATATGCATTAAACACCCCAGAATATGCATTAGAAATCTTCAAAAAGTCAAAAATTCCGAAATATGTATAAAAAAAGAGAAAATATGCATTAAAAAAGAGAAACTATCATTAAAAAATACACCATGCAAAAAAAAAAACGAATGTGTTTTTAAAATACATGTTTTCTATTAGTGCATATGTATTTCATTTTTACCAAAAAATATCCCCTCATATATATGTATACAGCATATGCAAATAACTTCTACATATTTTTTATTCAGGCATTTTTTTAGTTTTCAGTTTGTTGTAGCTGCTCAATAACGAAAATAGCAGTAATAAAAGAATTTCGACACTATTTCTAAAAATAAAATTAACATTTTAACACATCTCTAGAAATAGCCTTACAATAAAACAGTTAGTAGTCGTAAAATACTTCATAAATATGTATTAATTCACTAAATTTCACATACGGGGAAAAAAATCGATGTTATGAAAATATTATGAACAATATTTATTTGGAAAATTATAAAAAAAAAATTGAATGAGCTTAAGTAAACCTTCAAAAATATGCACTTATACTGGAAATTCTTTGATTTTATGCATTTATATGCATTAATGCTAAAAAAGGCCAAAATATGCAAATGCATATGCACATATGCATTTGCATATAATCCGGGCTCTAGTGATTAGCAACAGAGGTGCCGACATGTAGAAAATATTAAAGGGTAGAGATGTAAAATCCTCAAGAATATTCTTTAGGAGAATATTCTCTGGAGGAATTTGAATATATTATAAATAACTTGAGAATATTCTTATAAGTTCTTGATGAGAATATCCTCCTGCTATTTATAATATAGTTATATATAATATTCTTGGGAATATTCTCTGGAAGGACTACTTTCATAAATTACTAGAGAATATTCTTATAGAAAATAATAAGAATTATTCTGAAGTTATTAATAATAGTCCTTCACAATATTCTCCTCGATGAAAATATTCTCCAGTTATGGAAGAAAGTCTCCAAAAAGTATTCTCAAGAATATATGTAATAACATGTATTATAATAAATAATCTCTATAAATAACTTGAGAATAATTCTTATTATTTTCGATAAGAATATTCTCTAGTAATTTATAATAGTAGTTCTTCGAGAGAGTATTCTCAAGAATATTCTCTGTCCTTCGTCCTTCTTCCCGTCAAGGAGACTGGAATACTGAAGTTTGTAGCCCACAATATTAAAGTTTAATAGAAATAATTTAAAAGAAAAATTACACCATCACATGGCTGAATCGCAGAACTTTTAATTTTAAAGACATACGAGTGAAACAGAGTTTCAGTGTATTGTTACGATCTGTAGATGATAGATGGCGCGATTTGTTACGACTCTCAAAAATATCGAAATCTGTTGGCAAATAATGATTAATGAAAGGAGTGGGGGAGATATATCACAGCAGGGGAATTTGGCTCTTGATGAACTTTTGAAACCTTAGCTGTAGAGCATATTGGTATTTTCCTAAATAATTTTTTCGTTTTTTAAATTTGATGCATTTATGAGTGATCATGTTAGCGTATTCTGAATTGAGTTTCTCTAAAAAATGTTTCTTCGATGAAATTGTTGATACATGTTGCTATTATTTAATATGTTCCAGGGTATCAATGACTTACAGACTGAAGCAGATCGTCTAGCACAGAGATGTATTGTGAATTCGCTTTCAAGGCACTTCCCTAAGATCACCATTATCGGAGAAGAGGTAGGCGTCATTGCTTTTGTTGTTATTCTTCAGAACCTAAGTCTTGGTTGCAGTTAAGTGGAATTACGCTAATACAGTTGCTTCAACCCTATCTGTTGCTGTTGGCTGATATGTTGTAATTGGTTGTAAGGTGACATTTTAATTTGCTACGGCGTGCTGTTGGCATCACTTTGCACCCGAGTGGCGTGGCGTAAGGATGCTTGTCTACCACAGTGAAGGTTGTTGTCATGGTCCCGGATTTGAACCCGAGGGAAGATAGAGATAAGATATTTTCCCTAGTGAGCTTAAGGCATAAGCTAAGAGATAAGCACGACGGATAAGCTTAAGGCACCTTCACTTCCAAGCCATCTCATTAATGGCGGTAAATTGCAATATAACGATATGGCCAGAGTTTGTGTTTCAAGTAGTTTATAATTGGCTTATAACTAGAGATATGTAAATTTTGCAACAACAAAAAACTTCCAAATTGTAGAATTGAAAAAATTACAGTTTTCAGGTTGATTTTTCTATTGATTTGTGAAGAAATAAAAAAATTTTATCAAAAATTTTGCATTCATTTGCAAAAATGTTTTTAAAATCAATAATTTTTTATTTGTGTTAAAAATATTTTTGGAATCAATAATTATGCATTCATCTGCAAAAAAAATTTTCAAATTAAAAATTTTGCATTCATCCACAAAATCAAACTAAACTAGCAACTTTCTATAGCTCAATTATGAGGCCACATGCACATGCTCACAGTTGATAGTTCCAGAATTCAAGTGCTCAGCATAATTACAACTTGCTTCAAAAAGTATAAATTATCAGATAAAATTCAAACTGTGCATTTATTCATAAAAAAATGGCAAATTTGGCAAATTTTACATTTATCGCATCCATTTGGTAAATATGATAAATATATATCCCTACTTATATATATAGCACATGATAAATGTTAATAACATTACGTAACATTAACTTATAACATACATCCAAAGAACAAGCAGAATTTTGAAGTGGATTCAGTACAATGGATCACATCTAAATAATCAGGGAACTTATAAAGAGACACAAGGAATATGAATTACCATTGTATATGTCCTTCACTAATTTTGAGAAAGCGTTTGACTCTGTCTTCACATCTGCTGTTGTTAAAGCTCTAGATATACAGTAAAACCTCATTAAGTCGTCACCCTGATAAGTCGTCACTCCGCTTAAGTCGTCATTTTTCTTCAGACCCTTCCAGCTCTCATAGACCATAATGTTATTAAACCCTCGTTTATTCGTCGCTAATTTCGGTTAAGTTGTCACTATGAAAAAGTATGAGAAAGAGGGACAGACTATTTTTATGGCTCCCATTAAAAAAAGAGCTTGTTAACAGCATTGTCATATGCTTAAAAGTCACCATAAAATCCTATATACCCAAAAGGAACAGTTTAAGTAACGAACGTTATGCTGGGGAAGTTCATTTGCCGACTAAGGTTTTTGGAACGTTTGGGACTGTTCAGGCTAGATCTCATTTCTGCCTGGGCTCCATTGGAAAAACTGGACAAACCACGAGACACCCAAGCTCTGCCGCAAGAAGCAACGTAAGCACTTCGCCCCCGGGGGGGGGGGCATCTCCGGCAAAACCAAAATTTATTGATACGTCAAAGATTACATATGGTGCAAGGAAATCAAAAATTATGTAAATCGAAGAATCAAATTAATCAAGTTAAAGTCAAAGTGCAATCCGGGCACGGATAATAAATAATCATAGAAAGCATTGGCTCTATTAATTTAGGGCTTGAAATTTAAACAAAATATCTTTGTTGAAAAAAATTAGACATTGTTTCCCAAGTTGAGGTCTTCTGTTTACTTTTCCCTGCCCAGGGCCCCTCCACCAATTCAAAAGTGTTCGAGATTACTTTGTAGTCGTATCATGAACTACTGATGAAGAATTCAAACACTAAAATTAAATTTTAATTAAAAGACTGAAGTTATGTTCAACCCCTTTGCGTTGAAGAGGACAATCCTGCTCAAAAACACAGAGATAGAAGAAGTAGAGAGCTATGTATACCTGGGACAAGAAATTACCATGGACAACGGAATCATTAATGTAATAAACAGGATCAGGATTCGATAGAGCACTTTTGGCAAAAACTGTAATTATGAAGAGTCAGATGCCATTATGTCTGAAAAGAAAAGTTTTTAACCAGTGTGTGCTACCATCACTGACTTATGGAGCTGAAACATGGACACTTACAAATAAGACGATACAAAGGCTACAGACAACACAAAAGAGCATGAAGAGATGTATGCTAGGCATCACAAGAACAGACAGAAAACGAATCACTTGGATAAGGAACCACACAAAAGTATATGATATCATGGAAACAATTAAACGTCTAAAATGTAAATGGGCTGGGCATATTGCAAGAAGACAGGACAACAGATGGACCACAAGTATTCTATATTGGTACCCCCGTCGTGCTAAATGTCCAAGAAGGCGTCCCCACGCAAGATAGATTGACAAGATCAGGAGAGTGGCTGGAGTCTACTGGATGGCTAAAGCATCAGACAGAGCAAAATGGAAAAATTTAGAGGAGACCTTCATCCAGCAGTGGATTGAAAATGGTTGTTGTTGATGATTGATTGATTGAACACACGCTAAGATAAACAAGCAATAATTGAAAGAACATATGAGATATAAGGATGTGTACAATACATTTAATATAATTTGTTTTGAGGATCTTCGCATATTTTTTGATTAATCAATATTACCGTTCCTCGTATGCATTAGCCTCCCTATAACTAGTCCTTGTGTGCCTTAGCCTCATTGTGGTAAGTCTGAGGTAAATGTCCAGTTTTATCAGTTTTTGTTTCGAGATTCATTTTCTTCTCTCTCTCTCCTTTTTTTCTTTTGCTGACCCCTCTCTAGATTCCTTTTTTGTATTTTTACTATTGATTGTATATTGTTTTGATTGATGTCGCATATTAAAAATGTGTTTTATATTAATTGTGTTTCATACGTTTTTAACTATAATGATGTTCTGATGTCGGAAATGTTCAGCTCATCTCTCTTTTTGGATGCTTTTCAAATCCATTGCACGTTTCAACTATGTCACAATGAAGTTGGTATCTGTGTGTATTATCAAATGCTGTTTACTTTTTTCCAAAGGGCTACAAATGGACAGAACATACATGTACCCAGTTTGCTGATGCACTAGATTCACCATATGTTATTGAACTTAAAACATTACTGCCTTTTTGCCAGTACTGCAGCTTGAATGTTATTTGGCAGTGTCTTGGCTCATATTTCTAGAACAGAGCTTAAGAAATTACAGGTGCCAAATTTGCTATTGGTGCGTAAGATTTTCTGAAGACAATACAAAAAATTTGAGTTATAAACCTCTCCTCTCTCTTGCACATGCCAAGCCAGTGTGTGTCGATTAAGTAACAGTGGTAGTCTGCTAAAATTGGTTTTCTGCGTTTTATCTATATTTTGATATATAAATACAAGCCTATCTCTCATTTGAAAAAGTCGCTCTTCATGACCCTCAATGTCATACTTGCATAACACGAAAATTCTGGCATTTGTCATTTTCATTTCAAAGTATGGAAGGCAGATGGCAGCACCACCAGAACAAAAACATGCCCAACTCATACAACATGAATACATTATACACTAGGGGCCACAAATACACTCAACACAGATTCCAGCATGTACCGATTCATCCTACCAAGGAATATGTATGGAGTGTGTGCACAGTTAAAGCTAAGTCTACGCTCATTTCGAACCTGGTTCAATAGTCATTCGCAAATATTTGCATTGCAGCAAGAGGGGAATGATGTGACTAATAATGAACTAACTACACACTGTCCCAATGTTGGGGCTGGAAGATACTGGTCACTCTGTTCGACCAGCCTCCAGCATTTATTTGACTGTCATTACCAATGGCAGAGTGGCCACACTACTCACCCATGACCAACCTTAGGACCGTATTGGGCCAGGCTGGACAAGAGTGTGGCCTCAGCTTAAGAAGTAGTAGTGGTAGCTTTTAACCACAGGTGCACGCATCACTGAGAGTGTCAGAAGGCATTGTTAAGAGTGATTCAGAAAATTTTATATTCTATAAGTCATTCATTCCGCACATAATTTTCATTCAAAGGGGTGCAAGAACATAATTTGAAGCTCACTTAAGATGCAAGAATTTGAATTGGAGTTCACCAGGGTATGCCATCTAACAAAAATATTAAAAACCCTATGTCCTAATACATTAATAGTTTCATCAAGTTCATTCTCTCGTACCGGATGCAATTTTCACAAATCAGGTAAATGAAAGTTGCAATTTTAGCCTGAGTCTGCGTACAAGAACAATGTAATCGAAAGTAAACATTTGGCTTTGGTGAGAAATTCATTATTTTCCCGTATAATATGGGATACCATTGTTTCTATTTCCGCGCTTGAAAATTTATTTTTTTTTTATTCTTGCTAATATATTGCATATGTTTCAGACTCTTGACAAGCATGACAGTGATGATGAATTGACTTTGAACTTGGAGAAATGTGAGCTGCTTAATGTGAGATGTCCAGAGCCTTACCAGACCGTTAAAGAAGAGGATGTGAGTAGTTATGTCACAATATCTGATGTAACATTTCCATATACAGTAGAACATTGATTATCAGGGTAATGGTGGGCAAGAGGATCAATTTTTACCAAGCTGACCAACAAAAATTATTCTATACAGTAACAGCCAGTTGTTAAAATAGGAGAAACTTCAAATGGATGTAATTGATTTACAAAATGAATCTATATACAATGAAACCTCGATATAACGATATTCTGCAGACCAAGAAAAGATATTTTACTAGAGGGTCTGTCATTGTAACAAGCAGTTTAGCATTAGAGTATAGACATTTGCACACAGGCCTTGAAAATATATCATTGTACACAGATTTATCGTTGCAGCAAGATTTCACTGTACATAAAATTGATTTTCTGTGTGTGTTCTCTACACGGATCAACAATTTTAGAATGAATAAAACTTTTGTACATACACAGTGAAACCTCTTCTAATGGCCATCTCTGAAAAACTGCCACATTTTGTTGGAACCGAACGTGCCCCATAGACCTAACATTGCAGGTAACCGCCGAACAATGATTTCTGAACAACCGCCACTTTGGATGTGGAATCAAAAAAATATATGCATCTCGCTATGAGGGAAAAATAATTTTCAAGGAAGTTTAAACCCTTTCCATTGAAGTCCATGGGGGGAATTATGTATGTTTCCTTTTCCTGAGTACAATTGCTAGATGGATGTATGGCAGTGGAGAGGGTAAAAGGGCCACTTAAGTGATGTATAGTTGTTTCGCTTGCCACTTACGTGGTCTGTAAATGCACCCCGGGTCACTTAGGTGATCTGAAAATGTGCTGCATGCCTCTTAATTGATGTGGGCAGGGTGAGACTTGGGTAGATGCTAAGGGTGCGGTTGCGTTAGGCCGCTAAACTTTAGGGGCAGCAAAACTGGACAAAAACTTTTATTACATTTTGACCTTGTAACAAAGTCATACACGCACTAAAACTCTGCTAAAGACCACTAGAATTCAGACATCAAACGCTCTGGCCTAGGGTTTCAACAGGAACCTCCCCCCCTCCCCACCCCTCCAAGCCAAGAGAAGGGTGCAGGTGGATCTTGTTCTAGACCAAGAGGAGGCGCTAATTTTTTTTTTTTAATTATTCAGAATTACATGGCAGAGGCATAATGCATTGTTGCTCGGCTGAAAAAGTATCGTTGTAGCCCTGGGTATAAGGCGCAACATTTAAGTGCCTGACGGCACACATAATTTTTTCATTAGGCAGCAGACATTATCTTCCGGATTTATTGTTGAATGTTTTTTTTTTGTGACTATGAAATAGTGGTTTGATAGTTATTCTCGCTAGCCATTTTTGCTAGTTGTAAATATATTTGCTGTTATTTCCAAACGTTTTGTCTAAGAAAAATATAATGTACATAGTGGTTAATATACAGGGTGCATAGCAAACAGGAGGCATGGCATTTTACTGATGAAACATTGATCCTAGAGGTATACTTCCAGTTAGAAAAAATTTGCAAATAACGTATAGGGCAGTAGAGCATCAATTATCCGAATACCGATCAACCGAAACATTGGTTAACCGAAAGCGTTCCAGTAGGCCAATTCAAATTCACATGGCATGTAGAAGTTCCGTTAGCAACAGATAGAGGCCCCTAGCACTGTTTCTTTGTTTCATATTGCTCTTATGACACTGGTACAATTTTTTTCCATGAATGATCGGTTATCCAAACACCCCCCAGTTCTCAATTGCTTTGGATAATCGATGCTTCACAGTACTCTGATATGTCATTCATGTTTCAAGGGATTGTCTGGTTACAAAATAAAAGAATTAACTTTTTATATAGTCCATGTGTGCTCAAAAACCCAATTAGAAAGTTTTTGCCCTGTCTTTCCTGATGCCAAACAAATTCCATGTTTCTAAGTACAATATTCACTGAGATATTCAGTTTCAAAAAACGGAGGAAAATTGGAGGAAAAAAACAGTGTTAAGTGCAGATAAAACAGTTTTTCCACATTAGAGCTGACTTTTTCCCAACTTTCCTGTTTTTAGTTCAAATATCTCAGTGAATGTGTTCCACTTGAAAACGTGTAATTTTTGCAGTTGGCACATCAGGAGAGACACACATTGATACTTTTCTACAGGAACAACTTACGCGTTTTCTTGGCCCGTGGACGGGCAAGAACTTTTTAATTTGGTTTTTGGGCACACTGGGACTGTATAAAAAGTTTGTTTTCATATTTTAATAACTAAACAACCCCCTTCAAACATGAACAACATATCTGAATACTACACGTTATATGAAAACTTTTTTTTAATTGGAAGTGTACCTCTAGGATCAATAGTTCGCCAGTAAAATGCTATACGCCCCTGTTCGCTACACACCCTGTATATTTGCAGTTGTGATGTGAATCGTAATACAGTGAAACCTCTCTTTCTCGAAAACCATATTTCTCGAAAAATGAAAAAATTCTTACATTCACTGCACTGAATCAATGCATTTTCACCTCTCTGTCTCAAAGTAGTTTTTGAAAAACTATCTCAAAGTTAAAGTCACGGTGATAGTGGCCTTGGTGCAACGTCCCTTATGGGAGTTGCTTGCCCGGTTCGAAATATCCAGCAATAAAGTGGCAAACGACAAGTGGAAAATGATTAGAAACAAACTTTCGCATGAAATATTATTATTTATTCAATTATATGGGTTAGTTAATTTTAACAATGGATTAGTATATCTTGGAGCCCTCTATTTGACGTTAGCAGTAAAGATACTGGCTCACCAATTGATGATCAACAACAGTCAACTTGTGCAGTGATCGGACATCCGATGTTGTTAGCTTTTCCGTAAATACCAGAGGAGTTTTCTCAGTTGAGAACCGGAACACCTTGATCAGTTCCTGGGGGCCTCTCGGTTGAGGGCCGGACCACCTTGCTCAGCTCCGGGGGGCCTCTTGGTTGAGGGCCGAACCACCTTGATCAGCTCCAGGGGGCCTCTCGGTTGAGGGCCGAACCACCTTGATCAGCTCCAGGGGGCCTCTCGGTTGAGGGCCGAACCACCTTGATCAGCTCCGGGGGCCTCTCGGTTGAGGGCCGAACCACCTTGATCAGCTCCGGGGGCCTCTCGGTTGAGGGCCGGACCACCTCGATCAGCAATGAAGAACTTTGACTGTGAAGATTGTTTTATATTTTGATTCCGGACCTGCCGGAAAACGGATTCAAATAATGTAGATTATTGCATTTTAACAATTCAGCCTAAGGCCAATAGATACGGTAGTAAGACGGTGAACCGTCCTACTAGAGGGCTTCAGTTGAACAGAACAAGATTAGACGAACGCAATGTGAGAGACAAAGAGGGAGGAATTTATACTCCCCTTTTACAAGAAGTTTGGGACCACATGTCCTCGCATGGCCTTTTCGCCTCAACAAAATTATCGAATTTGCATACTCATGCGTCACTATTATAAACATTACAATTTAATTACATTGGAATCTGGCAACATGACATAATCCGGAGAGCTGATCAGACTCTCCCGATTATGTAAACATTACTAACATAACAATATGAAATGAATTGTTCCGACGGAGGTCTGCAGCCCCCCGCCGAAAATAAGTGAGTACAACACTATATTTTCGTATCCGCACAACGAGACTTGCAACAACTCCCCCGGGAAGTTCTTCGATAAAAATAATTTAAACTGGGCTAAGCCTCGCCCAACTATACATATATTGGATCAAACCCCTCCACGAAAATAGCGGCATCGTCGTCATGAGGGGAATTAATTTATGTGGGACATCAGTAGCCCGACCTCTGGCCCGTTCTCGTTCGACAGCCGAAAGACCCCACCCGCCGACTGCCGAACTAATCGAACACTCTGGCCCTTACCGGTTCGCCAGTGGGTCCTCGGGTGGTTTCCGGTAACTGAGAGGTCCCTGGGGTCTAAAATAAGAAGGAATTTCCCACATAACGACAAGACCACCATTAACGTAGAGGGATCGGATCCCGATACGTTACATTCCCCCTCACCACGGAAGAATTTTTCCCCAAAAAAAAAAATTCTATAGGTTAAAAAAAGTTAATTTACAGAAATACTTGCAAAAACTATGTTAACATATCACCTGGTATATTAAACTTCCCACTAAAGGAAAAGTTATCGACAGCCAAATCAGTATCCCGATTTTGTAAGTATCGCGAAATTTCAACACTGCTTCTGAATTTTGTCCCTTCGGGAGAGTAATAATAGACGTCAATACGAGGTTCTTTTTTCCTCTTAACGAGAACCCTTTGCCACCCTCTCTGAATCGGAACCAAAAACTTAGAGTAACCTACGGAAGATTTAATGAAATTCGTTTTCACCATCTTAGGAGTGGTGTCCTCCTCGGGATTTTGCCGGTTAAAGGACGTACTAGAGTTATTGCAATTAGCACTATTTAAGGGCGTTTGTGAAACATGATGTCGACTCGGATTACTGGAAGTGTGTTGTACAAGGACCTCTCTACTCTCAGGTGACTGCGGGACAGGCTCAAGAACGATTTGGTCACTACTAACGAATTTTTTCAAGTCACAAGCATTGACTTTATAGACATTATCATTGGATAAATCCACTATCAGGTAGACAATAGGTGAAATTTTTTCCAGGACTCTACACGGGCCGTCCCATCGTGGTTTCAACTTCGCCATAACATTGCCTTGCGCACTAGAACGGAAATGCGTTCTCCTTAATACCAAATCATCCTGATTAAAGGTGTGCAATAATCTTTTTTTGTCATAATATCTTTTTTGTCTCCTTTGTTGTTTTTTGACATTTTCCTTAACTTGCTTAAGTAAGTTTTCGGGCAAACTCACCCTTTCCCAAACCGGTATGTCCATAGCCCAGTCAAATGGTAAAACTAATTCTCTACCAAGAAACAATTTAGCTGGCGACTGACCCGTAGTTTCCGAGGGAACCGACCTAATAGCAAGACCAAAAAAGGTTAAATTTTTGTCCCAGTCTTTATGTTTATCACCAACATAACAGGAGATCATCTGTTTAATTGTCTTATTAAATCTCTCGGTAAGGTTTGATTGAGGATGATAGGGGGTTGTGAACCTTTGCTTGACCTGGAGAACTTTACAAGTTTCCCTCATAAGGTTTGATATAAAACAAGAACCATTATCGGAAACTAATCTTTTTGGAAAGCCATATCTCATACAGTACTCATGAACAAACTTTTTAGCAACTGCACTTGTCGTAATTCGTCTTAGTGGAAATAACTCTACCCACTTTGTGAAATAATCGACGACGACTAACAGATGCACGTTCCCTCTGGAAGAAACGGGAAAGGGACCCATGGTGTCAATCCCAACCATTTCTCCTGGATGATCAACAGAGGTTGACACCATGCCTCCCCATCGCCTCGTATTGTCGAATTTGCATGTTTGGCATTTTTTACAGGACAGGACAAATTTTTTTATATCTTTACGCATACCGGGCCAGAACGCGCGTTGTCGGCATCGCTGAAGAGTTTTATTGACTCCCATGTGACCTGAAATGGGATGCATGTGCATTTCAGTCAAAAATTTCTCTCTACATGGTGGAGGAATTACTAGCAATTTTTTATTCCTGAATCTAAAAAACAATTTTTGATTTTCGAAAAGGTAATACTTTTCAATTTTTTCATCAATTTTTTGTCTTCCGACAGATTTATCATTAAAATACTGTATAATATCTTGGTAATTTTTTTTCTGTTGAACAATTAACTCAGGTAAATCCAAAAACGAGAACAAATATAATTTATTATCAATTTTTTCCTCGAAATCAGTTTCGGCGGTGACAACAGCGGGCATTCTGGACAGGGCATCAGGGGCCTGCATGGTCGAACCTTTTCTATATTCAAACTTTAAAGGATATTCCTGTAGTAATTGAGCCCATCGGCTTAACCTCCCCTTCAATTGTTTAGCCTCAAAATACCAGGCGACTGCCCTGTGATCCGTTACTATAGTAACAGGTTCTCCTGAAAACCAGGCTCGAAATTTATTACACGCCCATATAACAGCGAGTCCCTCCTGTTCTGTTACCGAATAATTTTTTTCTGCTGAATTCAAGGTACGACTGGCATAGGCTAACGGCTTTTCCCCGTCAGGCTCAACTTGCTGCAAAATGGCTCCAAGCCCAATTCCTGAGGCATCTGTGTAAATTTTTAAGGCACAATCTTTTTTTCTTGTGGTTAGAACGGGAGCACAAGACAAGAGATGTTTCAATTTTTCGAACGCCTGTTGGTGTATTTTGTCCCATTTGAACCTTTGCCCTTTTTTTGTCAGGCCGTAAAGGGGGTTAGCGACATCACCAAAATGGGGAACAAATTGCCGGTACCACCCGCAGAGTCCCAGAAAACGTTGCACCTGTTTTACTGTTTTAGGCCTAGAAAAACTCAAAATGGCGTCGGTTTGGTCCTGTTTTACGTGCCATCCTTCTTTGGTCAAACAGAGACCTAGATATTCCAAATTTTTTTTATAGAGATTACATTTGTCTGGCTTAAGAGTTAAGCCTGCTTTTTCCAAACACGAAAATACTGTTTTCAAGTTTTGTAAATGTTCCTCAAAATTCGAACTGTAAACGACAATGTCATCCAAATAAAAATCGGCACACTTACCGACTAAGTGGCCCAGGATTGTAGTCATCATGCGTTGGAACGTGGCCGGGGCATTGTTGAGTCCAAAGGGCATTACCTTAAATCGGTACATTCCAGAATCGGTTATGAATGCCGTTTTGTCCCGATCCTCTAGCCGCACTGGAACTTGCCAATACCCTGAGGCCAGATCGAACGTAGAGACGAATCGTGCGTCACCCACTCGTTGTAGAATTTGATCGATGAAAGGCAAAGGGTACCGATCGGGTGCCGTAATTTTATTCACCTTTTTATAGTCGACGACAAATCGCCAATCACCAGTTTTCTTTTTGATTAAAAAACACGGGGAAGCCCAGTTTGTGGAGGCAGGCTCAATGACGTCATCACAGAGCATCTGTTGCACCTGCTCTTCTACTAATTGTTTTTTCCATCGCGGAAGAGAAAAAGGGGATCGAAAAACCGGTTTTCCGTCAGTCACGATCTTATGCTCAGCAACGTGAGTTCTACCGGGAGTGTTTCTGAACAAATTCGGAAATTGTTTTAACAATTCAAACAACCTTTTTTTCTGATCGGAATCAAATTCCGATTTACTTACTAAATTTTGCATTTTTTCCTGATCAACATCTCCTTTATACGACAACAATCCTCCTTTAAGTTCAAAGTTTTTGAAGTCAACTATAATTTCAGTTTTACTCAAAATATCACTGCCGATCAAGATCCCAAATGGGACCCTGGCGAGCACTATCAGATCTGTGTGCACGACACTGTTTCGTATCTCCACTTGGGCCCGAAGAATCCCCACAGGCTGACAGTACTCACCGGATGCCAACTGAAATCTATCACCGTGATAGGGTCTAACTTGATTAGTGGGTGAACCAACCTGCCGAGCCAGATCGAAACTGATCGCTGAACAATCGGCACCGGTATCAATTTTTGCTGTCAAAATCTTGTTGTTAACTCTCACAACTGGATTAAGAAAACTAAATTTTTTACTAGGGGTCTTTTTACCCATGGATACACTACCCCTTCTCATGTATCCCAGGTCTAGTTTCCCTGATTCCCATTTGATTTACAATTTTTTACAATATGGCCGATTTGACCACAACCAAAACAGGTAACTTGTCGAAAAAATTTATTTGTCCTAAAAGGCCGTCTTGAAGGTTGTACTACATTTTGTGTAGGTCCCACACAATTTTTTCTAACTTCAGGTTGAAATTTCTCAACACAATTTTCACAAGATTCAAAATTTTTACGAGATTCAATTTGAACATTTTCACGCGTTGCAAGAAATTGATCTAACATTACAAATAATTGTTGCAAAGAATTAGGCTTCCTAACTTCCAAAAATGTTCTCACATTATAGGGTAATTGTGACATTATAAGTTCAATTTTGTCCGACTCCGGAACGGTTAAATCGAACGACTGAAAAAGATCTAACTTATGTAATACGAAATCAAGGTACGAGCCCGTCGAAAACTTTTCAGAGAATAAAGCACGAGCTAATTCAACCCTGGTATGATACCTTGAAAAGGTTTGTAATAACAAGCCCTTGAAACTTTCCCACGATTTATGGGGGCCCCATTTTTCCCATTCGTGCCTGCCTATCGTTTGCCACCAGGCCTGAGCACGACCTTCAAACGTGCTTACAACTAACTCGATCTTATTAGGAACACTGTAAGGATTAAAATACGATTCACATTTTAATAAAAAGCTTCTAACGTCTTCTCCACTACCTGAAAATATAAGACTACCAACACTGCGTTGGGTCAATGGAACCAAAGCATTTGCGGGATTTAAAGGTAATGCCGGGGGAAGTATTACATGCGTCTCGTTATAAGGATTTGACATTGTTGGATAAGTAAAGTTCATTTGTGAACCATTATTCGATTGTGAACCACTTGGTTCCGGTTCAATTTGTACACGAACATCATCACCTAAATTTCTAGGCGTACTATGATTATTAGAATTCATCTCTAAAATCAATGTTAAATATCAAAAAAATTTTTTTTTTTTTTTTTTTTTTTTTTTTAGCGAAAGTACTTTCCACCCGCGGTTTGCCACACTTACTGAGAACCGGTCGAGCCCCCAAAATTGCAACGTCCCTTATGGGAGTTGCTTGCCCGGTTCGAAATATCCAGCAATAAAGTGGCAAACGACAAGTGGAAAATGATTAGAAACAAACTTTCGCATGAAATATTATTATTTATTCAATTATATGGGTTAGTTAATTTTAACAATGGATTAGTATATCTTGGAGCCCTCTATTTGACGTTAGCAGTAAAGATACTGGCTCACCAATTGATGATCAACAACAGTCAACTTGTGCAGTGATCGGACATCCGATGTTGTTAGCTTTTCCGTAAATACCAGAGGAGTTTTCTCAGTTGAGAACCGGAACACCTTGATCAGTTCCTGGGGGCCTCTCGGTTGAGGGCCGGACCACCTTGCTCAGCTCCGGGGGGCCTCTTGGTTGAGGGCCGAACCACCTTGATCAGCTCCAGGGGGCCTCTCGGTTGAGGGCCGAACCACCTTGATCAGCTCCAGGGGGCCTCTCGGTTGAGGGCCGAACCACCTTGATCAGCTCCGGGGGCCTCTCGGTTGAGGGCCGAACCACCTTGATCAGCTCCGGGGGCCTCTCGGTTGAGGGCCGGACCACCTCGATCAGCAATGAAGAACTTTGACTGTGAAGATTGTTTTATATTTTGATTCCGGACCTGCCGGAAAACGGATTCAAATAATGTAGATTATTGCATTTTAACAATTCAGCCTAAGGCCAATAGATACGGTAGTAAGACGGTGAACCGTCCTACTAGAGGGCTTCAGTTGAACAGAACAAGATTAGACGAACGCAATGTGAGAGACAAAGAGGGAGGAATTTATACTCCCCTTTTACAAGAAGTTTGGGACCACATGTCCTCGCATGGCCTTTTCGCCTCAACAAAATTATCGAATTTGCATACTCATGCGTCACTATTATAAACATTACAATTTAATTACATTGGAATCTGGCAACATGACATAATCCGGAGAGCTGATCAGACTCTCCCGATTATGTAAACATTACTAACATAACAATATGAAATGAATTGTTCCGACGGAGGTCTGCAGCCCCCCGCCGAAAATAAGTGAGTACAACACTATATTTTCGTATCCGCACAACGAGACTTGCAACAACTCCCCCGGGAAGTTCTTCGATAAAAATAATTTAAACTGGGCTAAGCCTCGCCCAACTATACATATATTGGATCAAACCCCTCCACGAAAATAGCGGCATCGTCGTCATGAGGGGAATTAATTTATGTGGGACATCAGTAGCCCGACCTCTGGCCCGTTCTCGTTCGACAGCCGAAAGACCCCACCCGCCGACTGCCGAACTAATCGAACACTCTGGCCCTTACCGGTTCGCCAGTGGGTCCTCGGGTGGTTTCCGGTAACTGAGAGGTCCCTGGGGTCTAAAATAAGAAGGAATTTCCCACATAACGACAAGACCACCATTAACGTAGAGGGATCGGATCCCGATACGTTACATTGGCAATTCATTTTCTGTCGCGAAAATCTGGCTTTCCTCTGTAGGTGAAAAAACTAAGAAAGGATTATATTCTTATTACAGCCCATTATGTTAATGGATCTTGTCAACCATAGGTAGCTATGATTGACGGGAGTGGGTCATACAGGTGGCTTGTTCAGCATGGCAGAAAGTCAGCGAACAGAAAATTTGAAATTTGCATCAAGAAAGTTGGGTTCGATCATCTCAGTGATGAAGGATCATATCTGGTGGTTCACTCAAATTTTAGCGATTCTAAGAACAATGTTGAAGATGATTTCAAAACATTGAGGCATTACTAAAACAACTCAAGCTAGAAATTTCATTTTCCAATTTTGTGGAAATGGACAGTTCATTACAAACTTGCAGCATCTTGGCCGGTACCGAAATTATTGCTGATGGTGTGGCCGACTTGGGTGATGAAAGTACAGCAGAAAATACTGCAGAGAAATTAGCAAAAAGTAACAATGTGAAAATGGCTGAACACATACTGTTAACATGCTGCGCCATATTCAGGACGAAACTGAGAAGATAAGAGCCAGAAATATTCGCAGCTTTTGCTAGAGTATAGATGAAGGCTCAAAGAGCAAAAAAATGTATCAATCTAAGCTTATGAATTATCTTAAATAAGGTATGTAAATAAAATTGAATGGAACAAAAAAAAAATTTGAACGTATTTTACTGCATAGTATTATGAATATAGTGCGATTGAACATTGATTGTGTAACTTAGCCAATAATTTCATTAGTATGAAGTAAAATGTAGTATGGTATTTTTTAGTCTATATCAATCGGATTTGTGGCGTGTTTTTTCTTCCTCACTATAAATAAACTATTTCTCAAAAACTCTCTATCTCGAAATTTTTTTGCACCCGTCAGTTTCAAGATAGAGAGGGTCGACTGTATTCGATTGCGCAGGGAAGAGATGTTTCAAATTACAAAAAAAAGAGTTATTAATGAAATTAAATTATTACTGATATAATGGAAATTTTTTTACAAAAGAAATTAACAAGTTTCAAAATATACGAAGAATTTTTTTTTATATGATGTTCAAAGTGCACATTGTGAGACCAAAACCACTGACGGAATGGCAGAAATGACTTGGTGACAAAAACCAATTCATGCCAAGACAGTGTACTAGCAACTCACGAGAGACTCCTCCTTTTTTCCCGCATCATCAAAATGGACCCTGTTTACACAGGGGGCATTCTGAAAGCACTTCTGGTGGACCACCAGATTCACTACAAGGAGTTAAGACATTGTTTTGTTTATATTTCAGGTGGTTATTTGGGTCGATCCTTTAGATGGGACAAAAGAATACACACAAGGTATTTGTGAATTATTTTTATTTTTGCTTCTTTATATAGTTGGCATTTCTTTCAACAACCCTCAATCATTCGAAGGAAAATGAATGTTATATTGGAAAGTCGTTATATTGATATTGAACATCAGAAAAAAAATTAGCTTCTTAATAGAATTAATATTTCAACGGAATAAAACATTATATTATTTATTTTCTTACAAAGGAAGCAAAAGTAAAAATGCATTAGATGCATGACACCCAGGGCCATAACTAGGATTTTTGCCGCCCCCACAACCTTAAAGTTTCATAATTTTGTAACAATGTTCTTTGTTCCCACTTAAAATTGTTGCCCCCATCAGCCCCAACTCTGATGCCACCTATCAGAGGCACCGACATGAAGAAAACATTGGGGGCCTTAAAGTTGCTGGTCGTCCCGTATATATGGGACAGGGAAGGATTGCATTGTTTTTCAGAAATTATTAGTGGGGGGGGGGCTCAAATGGCCTGAGCCCCCTAGGTTCCAGCACCTATTTACCTAACTCTCCAATATCAAGGGTGAGGGTAAAACACAATTTTGACAACCACAAAATACAGATATTTCTGTATTTTGTACGTTTCTTTGCAAAAAAAAGGCGAGGCAGAGCTGAGTTCAAAAGTTATATTGAATCGAATGGTCTTTGTAGGTCGTCATATTGGATGAAAAATAACATGGGATGAATGTGAAAACATTTGAAAATTATCGTTTTCAGTTGTTATTATGGAACGGTCATAGCAACGCCTGGTCACTATAATGAGCATCGACTGTAGTATCCCATTCACATTAAACAGAAATTCAATGAATTCAGAAGACAATGCATAGCGCCTTTTGCGTGGTGTGCACATACTTTAACTAAAAATAGAACCTAGATGAAGTTGTTGGTGATATCTCACTTTTTTTTACCATTGAGGTATTACCATATTGTGATTCAAAAAGTAATGCAAACCCGGCAATGCCATAACTAGGATCAAACGTGATTATGCCATCTTTTCCACGGGAAAATTTCAAGAGTTTACAATGGTGTTTTCTTTCCCACCTAATGTTGACTGCTGTGGGCATTTTTCCCCTTTTCTCTCTATTTTCTGGTCCCGGTTGCCATATTAAAGCATGTGTAACTCATTAATTTTTCTTAACAGGGCTTCTAGACCATGTGACTGTCCTCATAGGCGTGGCAGTTGAAGGTAAAGCCGTGGGTGGCGTTATTCATCAGCCTTATTACAACTACCAGGTAATTTTCTGTCATTTCCTCCTTTAGTGATGTTTGAAACATAACTTTAAAGGCCAGTTTATACGGATTTAGGGGTCAAGCGAATTCTAATTAAATTTTAAGTGAATTCGAACAGCCTTATTAGAACTACCAGGTAATTTTCTATCATTTCCTCCTTTAGTGATGTTTGAAACATAACTTTAAAGGCCAGTTTATATGGATTTAGGGGTCAAGCGAATTCTAATTAAATTTTAAGTGAATTCGAACAGACGAATGGGGTGTCAAATAACAAGATACGAGTTAGTGATTTAATGGCCAAGTTTACAAGCAGAACAAAATCCAGTACAGTATATTTTTTCATTAAGTAGGCGTAATGCACAAGCTCCAGTAGGTGTGGTTTCATAAACTCGTTATCCTCGGTTATAGACTCAGTTAAAATGCTAGGACAGAGATTGTCAAACTGTGCTCCCCCTAACCTTTATCAGGGGTGTTGTGGAGTGGCCATCATGACAAAGTTTTTTTTAAGAGATCCTTTGTTGAGCTGCAAATAAGCATTTATTAGGAAACGAGGCACTGCAGGTGAAAAAGTTTGAGACCCCCCGTCCAAAGGGACGAATCTAAAATACTTGCGAACTTAAAAATGAGTTGAAATTTAGCTGACTACTAAAGTACTTAACTCGTGTTAACTAGCCTTATCAATAAAATAATGCATTCAATTATTGGTTTTACATTGTTGTGTATAGGCCTATGACAGTGGGTTTTCAAACTTTCTTTGTTTTGGTTATCCCAAAGCAAGAAACATCTATAATGTGATTCTCTGAGGTTTCAAAATTTGCTTGCACTTCTTTCTGTTTCTTATTTTTATCAACGTGTTGCCTGGCGCAATGGGGAGACTTATATTAGTTGTTTGAAAACTCACAGGTGTTTAGCTTTTGTTTATTCTTTGGTTACTGTTGATTCAATTAATAGTATGGAACCTCGATTAATTATGGCATGTGATCAGATTGAGGTATACTGCAGTCACAGTTTTTGACTGTGGAAATGTTGGTTTGGTCAACAAGCTGCTTCTAATCGGACAATCTACGAAGCCCAGGGCTTTGAAACTATGTGACATTGTCTGTTCCCTAAATTGAACTTGGCATACATAGTACTGAGAAGTGGTTTCATACCATAAAAAATAGAGAATAGGAGTTTTTTGTGCGAGGTCACAATTAGATGCTTGGTCAGCCAGGTCAAGCACGCATCTTGGCACATTGCATAACGGCATTGCCAAGCTGAAGCCTGCCCTACACACGAGAATAGCTAGCTACTCAACAGTAGGGTAAAACTTATCTATCTCACGATGGTATGCGTGTGTAAGGTAAAAAAAACTCCCTTTCTTCAGTTCTTGGTCAGTTTCTTTCTTCTGACCACACCACAATTCCTCAGCCTGAAGACTTTAACAAGAATCTATGAATGTACCGTACATTATAAAAAGTATCATAATTTTCAATATTCATTAGACAGTTCCATTCTTAGTCCTCATAATTTTTCTGAATTTAAAAAAGTTATTTTAGTTGGGAGGGTGGAGAATTCTGTTTTAAAATGATTTTTAAAAAAGACATGATTCAACATTTTGAAACCTGTTATGCTGGAAAGATAAACATGGTATTATAAACATTTAAGATAAATATTTTCCATGTGTCATGTTCGACTGCATGGGACATGGATCATCATACTTACAACCAAGATTATTTTTGGGAATATAGTTATAGATCTGTTATTGTTATCAGAAACCTAGAGTCCCGATTTGATCACATTAAGGCGGTGTGCACCGTATCTGGGTTGGCTCTGGACTCATTCCTTTGGGTTGATCGAGGTTCTACTGTAATGTTAATGCTGGAATATAATGTTGGAATTTAAGTATCTTTCTTATGAAATGATACAAATTTAGATGTGTGATTTGTTTGATTAAAGTTCTTGCAATCATGAACATGTGCTGATACTGCATGTAAATACAGAAACGCTCATGTGGCTGATCATTTATTCAACCCTGTATCGGGTGATGAACAATCAAGCAGACTTGGAGCACGCCGAAGACTAGCCAGTGACAGCCTGTTTTTGCAATGTCCTTTTTGGCTGAGCCGGATTTCAAGGTGTGTAAGCATACCTTTGTAATGGTATGCACCTCTGGCACATTTTTTTTCTATAATTTTTCTTTCCATTTCAACCTAACCTACTCAATTTTTTTCTCTTCACCTCCACTCTTCTCTATATTTTTATACTTCTCATTTTGTAAGTGCATGTCTGGATTGAATCCTTTTTTCCTAACTGTGCAGAAGAAATATATTTTCCAAAGATTTGAACATATTGTAAATGATTATGTAACTTTTTCTTGAAATCCCCAAAAATTTTTTTCTTCAACCAATATAATTTTGTGCTGTGGTGATTCATGTGTGTGTTCATAGTTTCAGTCAGAGGAAATGATTTGTATGAAGTTTAAAATCACTTAATAAGCCATCCTTTAAACATAGCGTTTCCCATACCAACCTTATAAAAATTCCTATTGCATAAGTGATCTTGGTATGCTACCACAGTGATCCTTAATCTGTAAGTGTCAAACGACTCTTGATTTTTGATTGGGATTTTCCAGCCTTATTATCAAGTAGGGGTTCATATAGCACAATATTTCCATGAGCTACCAAAAAGTTTCAGTACGTAAGAAATTAACAATTCTAACAGCATTCAATGCAGACAAATAATAACAGAATTTTTAAATAACCCGTTGCATTTTGGCCCTCCTGGGTGCCATTTTTAAAGGTATCACCTCTCGCGCTGTGATAATGGCACCCAGTAGTTTCAGAAACACGATAGGTATTATTTGAATTCTTTTATTTTTTTGCCTTGAAAATTTATTCGAATTATAAATTTCTTAAATAAGAAAATACTATTGTTTTAGGCAAAGTGTAAGATATATTTTCATCATCAATACAATTCATACTCAACAAATTTTTGCACTAGTTTCAATGAGGCCTTTTTTTAGCCTGATTTTCTCTGAACCGGCAGACCCTCTGTGCTACTTGGAGCTGTTAACCCTTTAAAGGGCGCAACATCAAATTATGTAAAATATGAAAAAATAATTTGATATTTGATGTACTGATTGATACATATGGGTGTACATATTAGGTTTCCTCACAAAATTCAGAAAAAAATTTACATATTTGTTTACATGAGGTGGGACACCGTTTGTCCCACCACGCACTAGCAATCATCAGTGAGGTTGAAAATGCTAGGCAGGTTACAAAGGCACCTTTACAATAGGGAATATTTCATTTTATTAACCAGAAAAAGATTAGAATAGATAAAGGATGTCATAATATAGAGAGATACTTCTAAATTGTATCTTAATTCGTGATGGAAGATGTGAAGTCTCAAATGGCAAGTTCAAGTGCAAAATTGAAAAAAATTATGGAAAATTTTTTTCTGTAGAACTGCGATTTGAATACAAAGAAGAGGCAAAAACTAATGCATATGCATATATATACACAAAAAAAATGTATATAAAATGCAAAAAAAATTAACAAAAGAGTTTTTTTAATGCTCATAGCTAAATTTTTGGTTTTTAGCCATAATAGAAACTTAGCATAGAAACACATCCTTTGAAACTGGATCAAACCCCATTTCTACCTGGGTTGCATACAGATCTGTTTGGAAAACAATGTGCGCAATGAAGGGTGATGTAAATTAACACATAAAAATCACAATAGGGGATTTTTCTGCCAAGTCCAAAATTTTATCACTTGGCCCAATCCTTTCTCCGAATTTCGGAACAGTGTTTTGTTGTGGAGTTTTGCTCCGAGTTATTGTCTCCGTTTTTGATTGTCCTGGAGTATATGTTTCATCAACAATGGATTCTTTTATAACAGTAACAAAGGGGTTCCCACTGCCCTTCAAAGGGTTAAGAGAGCTTCTGTTATATAGTGTTTCAATTTTACTATATCATGTGCAATATACTTCTTCAGCGTTATATTTACTACTATATGCACCCAATGGCCAAAAAATTAGAAACACCCAGCTATTCACCACTAATATTGTGTGGGATCTCTGGCTTAGATGACTGCAGATATTCTTCTAGGCATGGACTCTACAAGTTGCTGAAACCGTTGAAGAGAAATATTAGCCCATGCTAACGAAATGGGAACTCTTAATTCCCTCAGATTAGAGAGTGGTATTTTGGAGCTTTTAACAGACCTTTCAACCTTGTCCCGCAAATTCTCAATCGGGTTGAGGTCGGGTGACTGAGGGAGCCATTGAAACAGTTGACACTCAATCATGTTCCTCAAACCAATCTGAGATAATTCCAGCCCCGTGGGAGGGTGCATTATCCGGCTTAAAATAGCCATCATCATCAGCAGGAAACTTGGCCATAAAAGGGTGCATGTGGTCAGCAGCGATGTGGAGTAGGCAGTGGTGGGTGTTTCCAATGGAAATAAGGGACCAAGAGTATACCAGGAAAATACTCCTCAGACCATGATTCCACTGCCATCTGCTTGAACAGTTGTCATGTGGCATCCATGGCTTCGTGCTACTTGCGCCACACACGGATCTTGCCATCAACGTCATGGAGAAGAAATCTTGACTCATCAGACCAGAAAACCTTCTTCCATTCATCAAGTGTTTGATTTCTGCAATGTCAAGCCCACAAAAGCCATTTTCTTTGGTTTTGCAGCGAAATCAAAGGGACTCTAGTTGGTTGCCGGCTATTAAAACATAATTTGTTTTAAGATCTGTCTTGTAGAGTATACGGATATGCTTTGTGATGATCCTGAATTGTATTACACTTCAATTTTTTGCGTTGTAGCTTGTCTGTTGCTGCATACAATGCGTGTCAGTCGCCTAGCACCTCTTTCGTTCACAAGTGATTTCCGCCCAAATTTTTTTGGTTTAGCTGCTTTGAAGTCTGAAGATATTGTTGTAGTGAGGGGTGTTCCTAATTTTTCAGCCACTAAGAGTACTTTATAATGATCTGCCAGAAAGGAGTCTGGCTCTATCTGTCATGCGATATCTTGATGCTTATACTGTTTCTGTTTCATTTTATTTTGAAGCTCTTGTTTCTTGCAGCCGATGGACATCGTTATCGTAAGAATTTCTCCTTGATTTTTAGCATGCAATAACGTTTGACTCATGAACAAACTAGTCTTTGCATGTGGAATTTTTTTCATGGGATAATAATACATATGTATGATTCCAAACACATATTACCGTTAATTACACCTTTCAATTATCATATCTACATACAATAATTGAATGGACACCTTTGTGTGCTTGTGGCTTAGTAAGTAGAATCAAGTGTATTTAAAGTAATTTCAAATGTGTAGAAACTTTCTTTTTTAAAATGTCATACAATGTGTCTGTTAAGTATTGCTGGAGAAAGGCTGTTGTGTGCACTTTCAAATACTAGTCTATAGTTTATATGCCTGAGTGGTGCAGTGGTAAGATGCTTGTCTTCCACTAATGAAGTTTACCATCAAGGTCCGCAGGTGAACCATGAAATGAATCATTGAATCCATGGAAGAACATCAGAAACAGTTCTTTATCTACCGAGCCTGTGGCTACTACCGATAGACGGCGCCCTCATTTCCCACCCAACTCCAATGGTTGGAAATTGCCGTATGGTGATATATGACTGCAGTTGGTGTGCAGTAAAGTATTATATATAGTCCACAGTTTCTCAAATTTTTCTCTTCTATCTTTTCTAGGCCCCCCCCCCCCTTTTTCAGAAGGGAAAAAAATTATCGCCCCTTCCTGATCTCAAAGGATCGTATATTTTTTAATTAATAATACTCTGTTCCATTCCAATACCCTAAGTCCAGTCGTTCTCGGGTGTCTGTCCAGCCAAAATTTGGAGTCCTTTTTTGGACCCTTCACAAAATTCCAGATCTGGAAAACAGAGCCTTCACAAAACACATACTAATGAAACTATAAATTTGGCGTTTCATTTCTTTTGTTATAAATTACCTAGATTATTTCGCTTCCAACAAAATTGATAGACATTTCACAAGAATAAGGAAATTTTCTTAAAAAATAGGACCCTACAAAAAATGTCTGGACAGACCCCCTTCTTTTTTCCAATCCCACAGTTCCCTTGCCTTTATCATTGTTTATCTGCAGTGCACCAGATTAGTCTCAAAAAGAACCACTTCATGGCATTGAATATTTGACATGACATATTTAATACACATCAATATTTTCAGCTCGTCTCGACACCCCTGACAAACATCTGTCATGCCCCTTGGAGCCGCGACACATTTTGAGAAGCACCTATTTAGTCTATCATCTTTTTCAAGGTGGCAAGGAACCAGCAACCTCAGCTGTTTTCATGTGTCCAGTCTCAATTTGGTGTAGTTGAGATTGAATACTGTCTCACTTGATGCTTCAGTTGTGCTGTTACAAAGCCTAACTTGCTTAAAAACACCTTGGAACATTAATTTTTTCCCCATGTCATTGGAACCATCACAGCATATAGGTGTGATTGCTGTCCTGGCTGGAAACCAAAACTGCGGCATTAGTTGGGAAACTATCATAAATCTGTGGTTAGATGGAAAAATGTCGCAAGTCACTTTTCCTGAAAAATTGAGTCTGCATTCTGCTGTCTCGTTTGTCAAAATTTTGGAAAGTGACAAAATTTCATCCATCTCTTTCGGTTTGTGAGGAACCAACGGAGGCTAGCCATGTGATTTCTGATGAGTGACGACATTGGAAAAGTGGGATTAAAGTGCTGATCCTTATAAATGAGTTTTGATGAAAATTCTTGAAGCGAGTTTTAAACTGCCTTTTTACCATTTTCCATGTAAGCAGGGCTATGAATGTTAGTGAATTATTTTTTGTGAGAGAGAGACTGCAGTCGTTTCTTTGAAGTCAGTCCATATTACCTTTGAAATAGAGCTGCATTCGCTCTAATTTTCTTTATTTTTCCGTGGTTTTGAACCTAAATGTTTATTTTCAATGTAGCATGTGGTGTCTGGAAATTCACCTCCATGTAATTCACCGGAAAAAAAATTCACAGACAACAATTGGTGAGTTAGCAAATGGAGAGTAATGAGCCAGGGAGTGGTTAAGTGCAAAGGAAGAGGATGAGTGAGTAAGGGAGTGGATGAGTAAGAAAGAGATTGGGTCAGTGAGCAAATCATGAAGTGAATGAGCAACTCAGTGACCTTATGAACAAGTGAACAAATGAATGAGTGAATGAGCAACCCAGTGAGTGAACAAGCAACCCGTTCACTCACTCAGTTGCTCAAGGGAGCAGTTGATTAGGTTGCTTGCTCTATCATTAACTCACTAGGTTGCTGATTAGGTTACTCACTAGGTTGCTGATTAGGTTACTCACTAAGTTGCTTGCCCGCTCACTCACTGTAGTGCCCATTCGCCCCTCCCACTATGTTGCTCACTCACTCACTCACTCACTCACTCACGTACTTGTGCCAAACTGTTATCAGTGAATTTTCCATAAATGATAGCACAAATCTTCTATCTGCAAGGAGCATGTATTCGCTGATTATTGAACTTTTCATTTTGCATGCATGCTTTTCAAAAAAGAACAATTAACAGCTGCCTTTTTGTTCAAAAAATTTATCAATCACATGTTTGATGAGCATGCAAAAATCTTCTGCATGTAATGGTTTGTGCATGTTTGTGACTCATGATATATGTTTAATTTCACAATAGTTTTTCGTTAACTTTGGTTATCCCATAAGTTGGCCTGGTTTTTCACCCTCATTGTTGATGTTTTGTGGCTTATAATTGTTATAAAAGCTTCAAAATAAACTCAACGTTTTATGGGAAAGGTCAATTGCTTCTGGGATAACCTTGAAATTTCCTGATACGATCGAGATTCATCGAATGCAATTTGGTTTTAATTCCAGGTGGAAAAGGACTATACAAAGTTAGGGCGAACCATGTGGGGAATAGTAGGCGTCGGGGCATTCGGTATAAATTGCTCATCGCCACCTAAAGACAAGGTGATAATTACAACCACCAGGTCTCATTCGAATCCTGGTGTCCAGAAAGCAATTTCTTCTATTAATGCGGACGAGGTGCTCAAGGTTGGCGGAGCAGGCCATAAGGTAAGCATGTCATACAATATTTTTGTATTTTACTTCATGTAAAATGTTTCAATATTTTTGTACTTCATTCAGCTTCTTAACACTAGAATGACAAGAAGCGGTCATTTTAACCGCAATAAGAAAAATTGCATGTAATTTTCTTTTACCAAAAGAATTCTTAACCTATCTATTCAGTCTCTTCGACTTATTTTTGCATTAAATTGTTATTCATATACCTTTTTTTGGAATTATGGACAAAATGGCTTGTAATGACAAAGACTAATATTGTGTTTTGTTACCGTAAAACAGATTTGATTGTGATTCTTCGAGCAGATATAAATTCTCAGCTTCATTTTCACTTGGCAGCCCAAGGTTTGAAGCAAAATACAGTTCAAACATTTGCTAAGAGATCGCATTTACAAATTTGAAAAATTTTAAATATAGCTGTCATATCCCGAACATTGCATATGCTACTGCCAACGCCCAAAGTGCGGCCAATTTGTGATGGGGATGGCCACTTCATGAATTGGCCTGGAGTTTTAGCTAGAATCCATATTGCATAAATGATTCAGGCTTTGGCCTGCCATTTCGCGAAGTGGCCGGAGATCCTTGGCAAAAGCTCGATGTACTGATGTAAGATGGCCCGTTAACAGCCAAGTACATTTCTTTAATTGCCAACGTGTGGTACATGTCCATAGATAGAGCAGCTGTATTCAATTAGCTCCATGTGACGAGAGAGAAAAACTATAAAAATAATTATATAAACATACAGTTTTTTCTGCCAAATTTTGGGGATAAAAAATGATTTCTGCATCGTGATTGCGGTGTGATGAGTTGCCATAACTAACGAGAGCATAATTGTCTCAAAAGAATATACCAGCTTGACAAGGATCTGAAATCATGTCTTTTGTTATTGGACTTTGGTCAGAAATCACGCCACTTCTTGAACTGGCCGGGTCAGTATTTAACAGAATTGCCCAATTCACAAAGTGGAATTGGCCAATTTCGTTCTTTGGCAAGTAACATATACATACACAAATGACAGCTTTTCTATGCTGATCGTGTTGTGTACAGTCAATTTATTTAATCAAAGGTGTATACGGTGCACTTACAGTAAAGTCCTAATTATTTGCCTTGTCCACAATTTCAATTCCTCTGGGAACCCGATACTCAAGACCTAGATTTGCTCTGCTTACTGTCAATATGGGATCTGATGTATTTTCAAAATCATCAGCTGATAAGAATCCTAGCTCGTTTTTTCCAAAATATTCACCATATACTGAACAACTAGCAACATGTATTATGTGACAACAACTGTCTGTTGGGTGTGATGTTCTCTCTGAGTTACAGTCGTAAAATTTGTTATCATTATATTGGGTTCCAACTTTTTTCAACACGCATACTAGACTCATTTGAAATTTATCAAATTTGCCAATCACACTAGGGTATTATGCATAAACATGGACAAAGATGATAAATTTGAAGTGCACTGAAACCTGTCTGAGACAGACATTGTTATGAGATGGAAACCTGTCTTAAACAGAATCAAAATTAGTCTGTTCAATGATTAGTGCTTTTATTTGCACCTTTATAAAACAGAAATCGGTCTAAAACGGAACATTATTCCGGTTTCACCGGAATTCTTGCATTAATTCTTACTTCCGGAACGGGCCATCTTACATCAGTACATCGAGCTTTTGCCAAGGATCTCCGGCCACTTCGCGAAATAGCAGGCCAAAGCCTGAATCATTTATGCAATATGGATTCTAGCTAAAACTCCAGGCCAATTCATGAAGTGGCCATCCCCATCACAAATTGGCCGCACTTTGGGCGTTGGCAGTAGCATATGCAATGTTCGGGATATGACAGCTATATTTAAAATTTTTCAAATTTGTAAATGCGATCTCTTTGTAAATGTTTGAACTGTATTTTGCTTCAAACCTTGGGCTGCCGAGTGAAAATGAAGCTGAGAATTTATATTTGCTCGAAGAATCACAATCAAATCCGGTTTCACCGGAATAATGGTTATAACGGTAATTTTACGGTTTCACCGTATTCATCAAATTTGCCAACACTACTTGTGTGGTTATTATGCATAATCGCTAGTAAAAGTGATAATGTTTACAGCATTCATTGAATTTACAGATGGTGCTTGGGTATTATTCATGATCTCCTGTAAAAGTGATAATTTCTTTAATATTCGTCAAATTTACCAACAAAGTTTGGGTATTGTGCATATCCACAGGTAAAAGTTATAAATTTTTTATCAAACTTACCAAGGTGATTGGTAAGAATGCATAATAACTAGTTATTATGTATAACCACCAATATTTATCACATTTACTGTAACATATACAAACTAAAAATCCAGCAAACAATGGGATAAAATATTTATTCTTGCAATATTTATATTCGCAAAAGTAAGAGGAAAAAGAAAATCTATTTCACGATAATCATATTTGTGCAAAATCTCGATAGAGGTAAAAATTACCACTACCGTCACCCCAGGTAGAAATTCCTTTTTGCCACTTAACTAAGAGACTATTTATATTCTAGGAAATCAGAAGTCGCAAGAAGATGAAAAAAGTTGTGATTTTTCAATATTCTGAGAAGTTGTTTAGGTGTAATCGCATATCAAAATAACTTTGTTGTCGAAATCGCAGCATCCATCGTAGTTTACGAAATTTCGCCTCTGATACATTTCACTTTCACAAATTTTGCCCCTGACATTTCAACTGCCATGACCATGTGAGTGGGTGAGTGACCAATTGAAGAAGTTAGTAACTAATTGAAGGGGTTGAGTGACCATATGAGTGATCAAGTGGAACATTTCGTCCCTGACAATTCACCTTTGACATTTTGTTCCTGGCATTCCCTTTGACATTTCGTCCCTTATACAGGGTGATCCAAAAGTCACGCAACCCATTCTAATATATTTTATTTTTAAAATTCTATCACGAAATAAATCAAATAAACTGTATAGTTCAAATAAGACATTTGTGGATACAAAAATAAGGTTTGTTTAAGTATCTGTGCATTTGTTAAATAAAAAAAACAACTTTCCATCTTGAACAATATAACACTGCTGTCTATGAAAAACTTTACTTACAATCAGTAGAATTTGAGAAATTAATTTTTTTATAATGGGTTGCATGACTTTTGGATCACCCTGTATAAATATCAGTAGGCTGCAAAAATGTGAATGCATATAATGCTTCAATACAGTAAAATCAAGATATAAGGATATTTTATTAATTTAAACACGATATAATGATATCCACACGGTCACTCACTCATACAGTCGATCACCCACTCATTTGGCTACTCATACAGTCACTCACCCACTTATATGGTCACTCCTACAGTTAGGGCAGGTGAAATGTACTGGGGACAAAACGTTCGAGGGATGAAATGTTGGAGGCAAAATTTCTGGATCCCGTCCGTTGTTCTAATGTTGAATTCCTTAGATAAGGGACAAGTTTCTTTCACTTATCTTAGGTCATCATTTCAGAATAATACCATTTTAATCCTCATCCATATCTATTTTTTTTTATAGGTCCTGCTTCTCATTGAAGGAAAAGCAACAGGCTACGTTTTTCCCAGTCCAGGCTGCAAGAAATGGGACACCTGTGCGCCAGAGGCTCTCCTTCATTCAGTCGGTGGTAAACTCACAGATATTCATGGCAAAGACATCAAATACCATGCGGATGTCGAACATCCAAATTTGACAGGTGTTTTGGCAACATATACAGCTTCTGTGCATGACTGGTACGTTAATAAAATGCCAGCAGATGTGATGCTGTAGACCTGACCTTGTTTTGCGGAACCTGGACTTGAAAGCGATCTCGATTAGATAAGTTTGGTAGCCCCTGCTCTGGCATTTCTGTTGCCTCGCTAAACTATGTTAAACTCAAACTGTTGCATAACTAGCGAATGTGGAGAGACAGAAAATGTGGGAGTGTTGTTTAAATTATGAGCATGTTTATATATATATATATATATGGAACAGATTATCCATTAAGCAGCTTTATTGCTTTTGCTTGACTTTATATCAGGGATGCACAACCTCCAGCCCCCGGGCCACACGCAGCCTGCCAAGAAGTTCCATCCTGCCTGTGAAAAGTGTTCCAGTGGAAAAGTATCAATAAACACCACACAATAAACCCTTAGGCTGAAAAATTGTTAAATGCAAGTGAAGTCGCCAGTTAAAGACAAGAAATTGTCAGAGGCAAGTAAAGTGGCTAATTCTACCTAAAAATCATCAAAGGCAAATAAAGTTCCCAATTACAGCCGAAAAAATTGTCAGAGGCAAGTAAAGTTTTCAATCGCAGTCAGTAAAATTATCGAAAGCAAATATAGTAAGATTACTGGCAAAAATTGTTTTCCAAGAATAAGTGAAGTTGATAATTTCAGCCAAAAAAAGAATGCCAAAGGCATAATAACGCATGAAAATAATCTCTATTCTTGTTTTCAAAAGTGTCTTGTTGGAAATATCAGGGAAAAACAGGACACACACATTCTGTGAAAAAGTTAGGACGACGAAAATTACTGGAGAGAGAGAATGTCCCGTAAAACTATTAATTCATATGGTCACCCCATTTATACAAATTTCTGGCAGATCCCCCCCCACCCAGACTAAAAAGGTTGTGCGCCTGTGCTGTATATGTTCTGTAATGCGGCATCAATATTTTATGAATCCTCTTTATTGAGATTATATATTGAATAAATTTATAATATATGTTTATTATGTTGTCACAATGGATGCAATGAGTTCTGTTTACTCTGCAGCAGCGATGATGTTGGTCGGCACACGTACGAGTTGTTTCGAAAATTATTTATCCGCAAAAGAAAGCAAGCAGTGGCTAGAGGCATTTTAACTCTTTAACGCCCAGATAGAAAACCTGGGAGGGCCGTGAAAATACCAAGTTTTTTGTGTTCGAAGTGGACTCGTCCAAATTTCGGCCACTTTCCCTCTCCCCACCCTTTCTCCATGAGTTTCTATTCATGCCACCCTTTGCATTGACGTTCACCCTTTCATTTCAATGGATTTTCGGGAGATAATTTGTCTACTGAAAACACCCCTTTCCTCACAGTATTATCTCTTTGTAAAATGCATTGAGTACCCTTAGTCCATTCTCAAGGAACAAGGTACATCAGCTTTTAAAATCCCATTGATAGGGCGTTGCAGTTGTCTTTTCCGTTCCCGCCCCTGACAAGAGCTTTCATCTTATTCCCCGTTGGTGACAAAAGCCCACCAAAACATACCCATACCCCCTAGCTGGGCTGACTTGAGGCGGTTATGGGCATTAACCTACTCGGCCGACTTCGGGCGATCTGGGCATTATAGAGTTAAATAAGAATTGTTTGTAATTTTTACTTAGACACTGAACAAGGACATTGGCATATGTGCCAAGTCTCCCGAATTTCTACTTTTGGACTCCGGAAAAATACTTTTATCTCCCAAATTCCACCCATGATTGTAACAAATAACTACATTTAGGGAAAAATTATTCCTCAAGAATTTACCCGAAAGGAAAAAAAACTGCTGCTTCATAAGCGTTGTGTGTAAATTAATGTCATTTCGTGAAATCACAAATGAAAATTTCATTTTTGGGGAGAAAACACAAAATTCTGTAATCAGCACACGTCAATTTGACTTTTCTAAATTAGCACAATCACGTGCATCTGCTTTATCCATATGTCCCGTTTCGGGCCCGACAGAGATTTTTTGGGTTTGCGAGATTTGATTTTTGAGAGGTAATGTAACCCAAGGATTTCAACCTACTGGTTGGCCATGATTAGCAATGGCTTGCACAGTGTCACAGTTTTTACAATGAGAAAATATCCCTAAAATTGTTTTTTACTAATGAAAAATCCCTAAAATGTTTTAAAAAATCCCTTCATTACATTTATTTTTGTACCAAATTTGGATCCGTTCGAAAACCTCCAGAATTCTTACTCCAAATTTGGCAGCTATGCATTAGTGTATGTATGGACTGCTTCTGAAGGACGTCACCATCAAAGAATTTTTAATTTCCTGACTAATGAGAAGTAATAATCTGACGCTGTGGTTGGAATTGAAGTTCCTTAAAATCCTAGGCTTATTCATCTGCCATCTTTGAGCTTAATTGTGACGTCAGTAATATCACTGCTCCCTATCCTGCTTTTTTTTAATGGATATCACTTGGAGCAGGGTGATGACTGGGATTTTTGTGATAGGGGAGGAACACATGATTTTGCCCCCTCCACTGCGAAATTATTTTTTCTCACTCCTTCAGTTTACTGCAAAGGGGTAGTTGCCCCCCCCCCCCCTTTTTAGCCTCACTATACTTCCGACCCGGAGTTGTAGCAAACCATTTTTTTTGTTCATAGATAGAGGACTTTTAGTTCCCTTTCTAGGCGGCTTAGAATGAAGCAGTGAGTTCGTATCAGGCTCAAGCAACAATCTGATTGGTTGCTTGCGATATCCAGTTATTTGATTGGTCTATTCAAATTTTCTCTCAATATCAGCTAGAAATGAATCTAAACTTTGGAAATGCAATCCATTGGTGGTGATAAAAAGTTTAAGGACAACCAAAAAACCTTTTGGCAACAAATTTTTATTTTTTGACATCATCTGTATATATATAAAATAACATGTTCTGACTGACTTACAACCGTGGTTATAACTTACACCAACAGAGTTTAAACCACAATCGCAGGTGAAAGAATTGGAGATCAAGACGGATTGGTTAAATTCAGGATTCTAGCCAATTCATGTTGATATCTAATCCTTTAACCTACAATTATAATTTAAACTGTCTGTGAATACGGCCTTGAATGATTCATCATCGCCAAGCCAAAACCACTGAAGTTATGAATATGAAATGTGGTCAGTAGTTTTATTTCATGAAGTAGACCCACTAAGAAAGGGTTTTTCGAAATTTTGACCAAAATTGTTAAAGGGCCCTGGATGTTTGTCCCTTTGCAGTTTTAGTTCTGCCAAGGTGAATTTACAAGGGGGGTCATATGGTCATTTTCTCACATTTCAGGGGGACCAACACCCCCCCCCCTCTCACTAGGGCCTTGGGGGGCCTTCATAACCATGAAGTGTAAATTCACATTATACTGTTTTCTGATACAGACCTATGTCAAGGACCACATAAGATCAAATGGTCTGGAAATGTGTCACTCAGTTTATTTTTACAACATTAGATTTCAGTTCATGGGCCACTTCAGATGACTCCGAGGCTCCATTTGACCCACGGGCCATGGGTTGAGCATGCATGTTAAGAAGCAAAATTGTGGTGTTGGAAGTGTCTAATCTTTAAACCAGCTCTGGTAAAAAGTAATGGAACCCACATGAAAAAGTAAAATTGACAGTTCGCACAAGCTGAGGTTGTCATATTGTAATCCTCATGCCTTCCGCTTAGGCACGAACTTGCAAGAACCCCCCATCCCCCGAAACGTAAGAAAATGACCAGTAAATGATGGCAAAATCTATTGTTCTATCACTTTGGTCCCCACCCTCCGAATGAAACTTCTGGCTACGCTCGTGACATTGACTAATATCGGTTAACAGAGCTGCAACTAGATGATTGGTCAGCCGGGACAAGCACACATTCTGGTGCCCCCACCCGATCCTCTCTAGTTGGGGGGGGCCCTGTCAATTAATCAATTATATATAGATATATTACAGCATCAATATAATCATATACATTCTAATGTAATCCTTTATACAGGATGTCATGTATATAAGTGCTATACACTATCTACCAATAAGTATTTGGACACCTGTGATAGAAAAGAATAACTTTATTCAAAATCAATAGTTGGTAGAGCCTCCACGAGAGGCAATTACACCGTGAACCCTCCGTGCCATACTTTCCACAAGTCCTTGTGTGACGGCTAGTGTGGTATTTTCTTCCACTCTGCTTGGAAAAGACATGTCAGTTCCTTCACCGATTTTGGACGGGTAGGACACCCCTTAATTCGCCGATCAAACTCGTCCCAGAGGTTCTCGATAGGGTTCAGGTCTGGGCTCTGGGCATTCCAGTCCATTCGATGAACCCCATTGGCACCATACCAAGCCTTGGTTAACCTGGCATTGTCGTCCTGGAAGTAACACGGGTCCACCCCGTAAAACTGCCGCAACGTAGAAAGCACATTGTCATCCAAAATAGTGCAGTAGGCATCAGCGTTGAGCTTACCATGAATGGGGACCAAGGGTCCTAGTCCATACCAGGAGAAACACCCCCCAGACCATAATTCTACCTCTGCCAAACTTGACTGTTGGCACAATGCATTCTGGCAGGAGACGTTCTCCAGGCAGACACCAGACCCAGACCCTGCCATCCGAATGGTAGAGGGTGAACCTTGATTCGCCGCTCCAAAGAACCCGTTTCTACTAATCTGCGGTCCAATTTTGATGTGCTTTGCACCACATTAACCGAGCAACGCGGTTGGACTTTGTGATTAAAGGCTTATGGGCAGCAGCACGACCATGAAAACCAATCAGATGTGCTTCCTTACGGATGGTATTCATTGAAACAATACTCCCGGATGCCTGTTGAAACTCCTCGTGGATGAGGGCCATCGGTTGGGTGCGGTTCTTCTGAATTTCTCTGGACAGCACCCGTCGGCCTCTATCTCCCAGTTTCGTTGGTCTGCCGACTCGGGGCAAATTCCGACAATCACAGCTCACCTTCCACTTCTTAATCACATAGGCCACTGTCGATTTTGGGTACTTCAGCTCGCTAGATATGTCCCTTAAGGATCGGTCATTTTTGTGATACCCAATAATTATACCTTTCTCGCAATCAGAGAGCTCCGAACTGCGCGGCATCTTGCATGCGACTAATGCCGATGTTGTTTCCTACACGATATATACCGGCGGAGGGCGTGACGTATCTCAGGACCGCAGATATCGTCATTTGCATAGGTGTCCAAATACTTATTGGTAGATAGTGTAGCACCGCCTTTATCTTAACCGTTTGTCGTAGTTCAATTTAAAAAATGCTCAATAGGCATTCCAAAATTACCCTGTACTAGTTTCAAGAGTGAAAATACAGCGTGTCCGGCCCATACCCAGAAATTCCATTCGAGGGGACCAAAGTGATAGAATAGATTTGGACATCTTTTTCCATTTTCTCACTTTTTGGGGGCCCTCAAAGTCCCCCCATCTCATTACGGCCGTAAAAACAGCCTGTCACAAAATAAAGTCTAAATTGCTTCCAATCAGAAAGTTGTTGCCTCTGTCCTCCTGGTGGCAACAAAAAAAAATTCCTTGTTTCTAAGTGCAATATTCAGAGATATTCGAAAAACAAGAGGAAATTTGGGAAAGAAGAGCATTAAATGCATAAAACCGGTTTTACTTGCATTTAACACTGTTCTTTCCCAAATTTTCCTCTGTTTTTTTAAATTCAAATATTACTATGAATATTGCACTTAGAAACAAGGAATTTTTCTGGCATCAGGCGAGACAGGGGCTTTAATTGGAAGTTGGAAGAAGCAACTTTTTAATTGGAAGTTGGAGCGGGAAGGGAGGATTGCATAGAAATTTAGATTTCTTTTTATTTTGTGACACTGTATTTTCACTCTCAAAACTGGTCCAGGATAATTTTTGAAAGCTTGCTGAGCATTTTTTTAGACTGAAATCATACCTCTACGATAGACGGTTGATGAGATAAAGGCTGTGCTATAGCATTTACAGGAGCCGCTGTGGTGGTAAGTGGTCATAGTGACAGACTCATTGCGAGGTTCCAGGTTCAAACCACACAGTAGTTGTCTCCAACTTTGAGGCATGAATGCGAGCCGATCTCCCCTTTAAAAAGTCTTGCCACAGAGAGCAAAATACCTACAAACAGTACAAATATAATTCAATCGTAATACATTCACTTCACTCCTGAAATATAGATGGCAGCACTGAAAAATCGAACACGACACTAGACTGTTAGGTGCACTTACACTTCCGGCACAACTCACTTGGTAGTAAATTGTCCACAGATGGTGATAGACCTGAGTTGTGCTCATTTTGAAAGCACTTACAGGACACCCTGAATAATTATCGGAATCAATTGCAGAATGGATTATCATTTCGCAGGTTACATAGATCACGAATTTTAATTAATTTTTTCAGAAATAAAATGGAAACTTCCCAATAGGGGCCACACGTCATTGGGAAGTATTTTTACAGTCCCTTTAGTGACCGTTGTTGGGAGGTTTTACTGTACCCTCTCCCTTGATCGAGTCTACCTTGGCTTTCCTGTGATTTTTCATGTTTAAATCCAATAGATTTTGTTATGCATGGTGAGAGTAGTCAATATAAATGTTATGTATGTCAAACAAGTCGCAACAACACCCTCTCAACCAGGCCCGGGCTTCGACAGGTACATTAGGGGCCACAAAACGGGATAAAAAAATACTTTGATTACATTTCGACTTAAACATTTTTAAGCACAGCAAATGCTTAAAATTCTGTCCAAGATGCTCATTTTTGGGTGTTCATATGAACTGAAAAATACTTAAGCCCGTCCCTGCTCTAAACGAGTTGGCTTCCAGAGGAACCCCCTCAGATTAGTGAAAATACTATGTAACGGCATGGGTGGCTCAAGAAAAAAAAAATTCCTACCCACGCAAGATCTTTTTTTTTTTTTTTACCTCCCCAACCCTCCACTCATTGAGACAGCCCTGTTACTTGTTGCTGTGTGGTGGTTGAGTAGTTATAATGATGGATCAAGGGCCCAGGTTCGAACTACTGTGATGCCATAGCGGTTGGCTCTCCATGGGTTCCCCAACTCCAATGTCAGCCGATCTCCCCGTTAAAAAGTCCCATCACAGAGAGCAAAAGACTTCTGAAATATAGATGGCAGCACTGAAAAATCAGACACCACTATATACATACTCAGACTGTGTACACACACTTCCAGCACAACTCACTTGGTAGTAAGTAAATTACCCGTGATAGACCGTCTCAGATTGAAAAAAAGGCTAATTCCCAAATTTTCGTGCACGCCAAAACAGCGATATCTCGCCAACATAATTCTTCCAGGTACTAAAACGTAGATGGCGCCACATCATCTAGTCTTCTTTTTCAGCTTACAGTTGCCATTTTTTTTTTTTAATGCTCTAGTGCAGTGATTCCCAACATGGGTGTTAACGCGTGCCCCCCCCCCCCCCCGGGGACGATGGAATGTTCCAGGGGGGGGGGGGTGATAAAAGCAATGAGTATGACATAGGATCCTATGGGTTAGATTGCATTTTGGGGCAATGGGAGAAACAAATTTCTGAATAAGGGGGCGATAGGACAAAAAAGGTTGGGTTCATTTCGATCATTTTTTGTCGCACCACTGTCATTTTCTGCACATGAGGGCTAATTAGACGTACAATTTATTGCTGATTCCGAACGGAAGGCTTGTTTTTTATTCTCATCAAGAGGTTGGCAAGCTAACCCCTTGACTCCCTGCTGTAGCAATTTTTTCTGCGGTAAAAAAGGTTGGGAAACACTGCTCTAGTGCTACTACCTAATTGCATTTGTGGTGGTCTGAAATTGATATTTTCAGGTCCGGGGCATGGGTTCCCTCATCTGCATGAAGCGGCGTCCAAGCCACAGGTGGCGAAGCTGTTTGCTTGCCACAAGCACGCACCATACGAAGTACTGTGTTTATTGGTTGCAAATAATTATTTTTATTAATATATTATAAATTATTTTGTAATAATTATTAGTGTATAACAGCATTAGAATGCTCCCCATGTGGTCTCTACAGAAAGGCAGATGAGAACGCAATAAATACTCATTGAAATATTTATTTACATGCATTTTGCCCATTTTTCATGAATTCTAGTATAAAAAAGCAACCCTAGTGCTTAAACGGTTTTGGCGGTAAAAAAAACCACCAAATCGTGTTATACCATGTATTGGGAATTTAGCAAAAAAAAAAAAGACCCTGTTACTTGGTTCTTGCATGCAGTAATGAATTTTTCACAGCAAGAGTCAATATTGAAAACTAGAATTTAATAGGACAAGCACGATGCTCTACTGCAAGAAATTTCGTATATTCATACACATAAAAAATATCAGCTGATGTTCATTCGTTGACACACATTGCATGCAATAATATGTATATTGTATATATACTGTTTAGTTCAATTAAAATAATGGATTAATATTTTACATCGAATGACCTGTTGATTCGGGAAGTCGAAAACAATCGCAACAAAAAATGCCAGAAGGATTACTTTTCTATTTTTATATGATCTGCAACGAAACTACATTTTTCCTCCTTAGAGTTTTTAACTCGTTCCACTGTTGAATGTACCATCTTGTGACGGAGTAACTGGCACAACTGGAGGAAATCTTTGTCACAAACTTCACACTGATACGGCTTCGACCCGCCATGAGTCGCTTCGTGTTTCTTTAACTTGGACCGATTCTGGAAGGTCTTCTTGCAGGTTCCGCACCTGTGCCTCTTGATATCGTGTACCCTCTTGTGTTTGGCCAAGTTGGAGGGTTCTGCAAACGTCTTGTTGCAAATGTCACACACGAACGGTTTCTCACCAGTGTGAGTTCTCACATGACTTACAAGGTGACAGTTCTGAGTGAATGCTTTGTCACAAACGTTGCATTTGTATGGCTTATCCTCAGAGTGACACTTGATATGGGCTACCAACTGGTAAGCGAAACAAAATTTTTTTTCACATTCATCACAGTTGTACGGTTTCTCAACAGCGTGCACAGCACTGTGCCTGCTCAGGGTGGTGTTATCAGCAAAGGTTTTCTTGCAGACGGGACACTGGAATGGTTTCTCTTTTGAGTGAACCCATTTGTGTTTTGTCATATAGTACATCTGAGCAAAAGTTTTACCGCAGACGTCGCATTCGTATGGCTTCTCGCCTGTGTGAGTCCTCCTGTGCTTCCTGAAGACATACCGAGAATTGAATCCTCTCCCACAAACTTCGCATTCGTGCGGCTTCTCCTTGCTGTGCGACTTTTGGTGAGCTACCAGGTAAGTTCCTACTGCGAATGACTTTCCGCAAATGTCACAAGTGAAAGGTTTCTCGCCTGTGTGATTTGTTCTGTGGTTGATTAGATGAATGCGTTGGATGAATGCTTTCCCACACACTTCGCATTTATATGGTCTCTCGCCTGTGTGCGTCTTCCTATGCTTAGACAGATTGGAGTTATCGGAGAATGTTTTATCGCAAAACTCGCAAGCATATGGCTTTTCTTTCTCGAGATTGTTCTCCTTGGAATTCACTAACTCGGTGGAAACTGTGAACACTCTAATGCGAGGAAAATTATCATTTTCTTCATCCGGTTTGATATCTCTAAGAACCGTTTTCTTTCTCGTAGAATTAGAATAATTCGTGAAAGACTTTTTGCTGAGACCATACGGCCTGGTAACATGAAGCCTCTTGTGCTTTGTGAACAGGACGGGATCCAGAAACACTTTCTTACATATTTTACATCGGTACCATTTTTCTACTGCGTGATCCTTCCTGTGATTCATGAAGCGAGAACGTTGAAAGAATTTTTCATCACAGATATCACATTCGTATTGCTTCTGTGCATAGTGAATCATCCCGTGTCTGGTCAAGGCAAAATCATCAGCGAATGTCTTGTCGCAAACGGTACATTCGTAGACCTTCTCTGTTGAGTCCACGCACTCATGTTGGTTCAAATAAAACAACTGGGGAAATGTCTGGCTACACACTTCGCATTTGTAGAGTGAATTTCCCTTGTGAAGTTTCCGGTGTCTCTCGTAGACGTTTTCAGTCATGAAAGTTTTGCCACAGGATCCACACTCGTATGGTTTCTTGTCATCATGTACTATCTTGTGTGCAACCAGATAACTTTCCTGAGCGAATGCTTCGCCACAAACATCACAAATGAATGGTTTCTCAGTATCTGAGTGAGTTCTTTTATGATTTATTAAACTAATCTGATTAACGAATGATTTCTGACATATTTGACACTGATAGGAGTTCACCTCGCAGTGGATAGATTTATGCTTTTCCAATAAACAGTTGTCAAAAAATACCTCCTTGCAAACAGCACATCCATACAGTTTTCCAATAACATTATGCGTCTCGTGGGATGAGTCATCGGGCACTTCATTTTCATTCGGTTCTTCATCTGAATGCAGCATAGTTGTGAATGAGAGGCTTCTACCCGAATAATATTTGGTACTTACTCAAAAGTAGACAAAGCATACTGATGCCACGCACTCAGAACATCTTGCTTAGTTATACAAAAGAAGACATCATTCCGACAGTGAGCAGTAGACACCATCAGAGAAAAGGTTAGGGAATAGCGCCATTCAATTCATCTTCTTGTCGGTCCATACATATGAATGGCCTTCACATGTCCCGTTCCCCTGAAATGTGAAAGCATAAAAGACAGCCCATTAAAATAATACCAACACATAAATCAATTCAAGTAAAGCAAAAACAAAAAAAAAACCCAAGCAATAGGCTATTATTTCGTAACTGAGGCTAATGCCAACATAGTGACATTTTTTTACAGGTGAGCTTTCTGATTGGTAGTGTACACATTTTTTTTTTATTCGCCATTTCAGGTGGCACAGACTTTAAATACCCTTCAGAAAGTCGCCAAACGTGGCACCTTGGAAACGTTTACTTTCTCTGTATTTGTCCACTCCAACTGGATTAAACTGCCTTTTTTGTGTGCTAGGGCTTTAAACCTACTTAGTGAAATAATATTAATAACAGCTCGTGAAGCAAGCGACCGGGGAAGCTGGGCTCCGGCTATCATTTATTGACTCACAAATATTCCAATACATTTGCATTGCGGTAGGCAGCTACCCTTACTAAACCGCACCTCATCCATATTCCTCTGCGAAACTCCTAACGAATTGACGAATGTTAGAATGTGCATGTACTTGTTGTGAATCTAACGTGAAGTGTGTTTCTGTGTAAAGCTGCCATTGATTTTTCTAACTATGATGCGGTAGGCTACACTGCATTTCTTATCCATTTTTTTTTTTAATATTTATATTTCGGGGCGAGGCATCATTACAAAATAAAAGCAAAATCACATCTATGGTTATTGCTGCAGCAATTTTACTACGTTCTACTCTTATGACTCATTCGCATACTCGCATGCAGGTATGTTAGGGATTGGACGGAACATCTTCTGCATTTTTGAATTGTTAAAAGCTTCACTTACAAGCGATTGGCAAGAAATTCGGATGATCTCTGTTTGACGAATCAGCAATAAATATTATAACCTCATTCTAACATAATGGCATGTTAGAAAAAGGCAGGAAAAAGTAGAAAAGGGAAAAAAAACAAATGAAAGGAAAACAGCAGGGCCGCAACTAGATGCTTGGTCACCCGGGGCAAGCGTGCATTTTGATGCCCCCTAGTAATGTTGGAGGTTCAGAATGAAATTTGTGCCCCCCCCCCCCTCAGGTCCAGTGCCTGGGACAAGAGACCCGCCTGCTTCCCCCCCCCCCCAGTTATGGCCCTGGAAAACAGAATAATACTATACTCTCTCTCCCTTATCTGTAATACTAACAAATAAAAGATAGGTATGAAGTATATTTCTCTTTTCACCCTCACCAACCTGCTTTCTTTCCCCCTCTAATGTATATAAACTGAAGAGCCAAAAAAACTGGTACAGGTATGCATATGCAAATAAAGAGATATGGAACCAATCAGAGTACGGCGCTGCGATCGGCAATCCTCAACACAATAACACAACAAGTGTCTGGCATAGTTGTTAGATCGGTTACTGCTGCTACAATGGCAGGTTATCGAGATTTAAGTGAGTTTGAACGTGGTGTTATAGTCGGCGCACGAGAGATGGGACATAGCATCTCCGAGGTAGCGATGGAATTTGGATTTTCACGTACTACCATTTCATGAGTGTACCGTGAATATCGGGAATCCAGTAAAAAATTAAATCTACGACATCGCTGCAGCCGGAAAAAGATCATGCAAGAACGGGACTGACGAGAATCATTAAACGTGACAGACGTGCAACCCTTCCGCAAATTGCTGCAGATTTCAATGCTGGGCCATCAACAAGTGTCAGCGTGCGAACTATTCAACGAAACATCATCGATATGGGCTTTAGAAGCCGAAGGCCCACTCGTGTACCCTTGATGACTGCACGACACAAAGCTTTACGCCTCGCCCAGGCCCGACAACACCGACATTGGACTGTTGAGGACTGGAAACACGTTGCCTGGTCTGACGAGTCTCGGTTGCAATTCTTCGAGCTGATGGACGTGTACAGGTATGGAGACAACCTCATGAATCCATGGACCAACATCAACAGGGGACTGTTCAAGCTGGTGGAGGCTCTGTGATGGTATGGAGCGTGTGCAGTTGGTGTGTTATGGGACCCCGGATATGTCTAGATACGACTCTGACAGGTACGTAAGCATCGTGTCTGATCACCTGCACCCATTCATGTTCATTGTGCATTCCGACGGACTTGGACAATTTCAGCAGGACAATGCGACACCCCACACGTCCAGAATTGCTATACAAAGTGGCTCCAGGAACACTCTTCTGACTTTGGACACTTCCGCTGGCCACCAAAATCGCCAGACATGAACATTATTGAACATATCTGGGATGTCTTGCAACGTGCTGTTCAGAAGAGATCTCCGCCCCCCTCTTGCTCCTACGGATTTATGGACAGCCCTGCAGGATTCATGGTGTCAATTACCTCCAGCACTACTTCAGACATTAGTCAAGTCCATGCCACGTCGTGTTGCGGCACTTCTGCGTGCTCGCGGGGGCCCTACACGATATTAGGCAGGTGTACCAGTTTTTTTGGCTCTTCAGTGTAGTAGAACCTATTTAACCTTAGAATAGAAGTTTTTAATCTCCTGATCACAAAGGCAACAAGAACTACTTTTTTTCATAGGGTTGCAACAAAGTTTCATGGTGATGAGAAGAAAGTTTGAATTCGAAGAAGAGAGTTTGAGATATGATCGAAGTGTTCAAAATTTTCAATGGGATGGATAGGATGGACCATGAACTTTTAGTACACCGCCAATCGACTGCTTTTACAAGAGGACACCAGTATCGATTGGTGAGGGACAATGCAAGGTTATGGTGTCACAGGGAATTTTTCTCTAATAGGGTTGTTAATAAATGGAATAGCTTATCCCCGGAGGTAGTAAATTGTAACACAATTGACACGTTCAAAAAGAAATACGATAAACATGTTGGGGTAAATCGAGAAGCTATGCATACTTAGAATAAGACAACCATAATTATTCTTTATGGGCGTTGTATAATATTTTATCATGTGTATATATTGTTTATAATTTGTGTTAATTGCATTTTTAATTGGGTTGCTGTATTTCTGAAATATATGACAACCATATTTTTATGGGCATCTTTTTATCAGCCACCTCGTTGGGCATTTTGCCTGTTGTGGCGTTGTATTTGTATCATTACGCTGGCGTTTGGATGCAATATTACATCTTGATAGCAAAGTGGTTAAACTTTGTGTCATTTCATTTCCATTGCAAGGGTGCTGCTGCATATTCTTTTTGCAGTAACGCTTTACCCCTCCCCCCCCCCCCCAGTTGTTTCCAAGGTGTTAAACTGCAACTGTTGGGTAAAGGCTTTGCAACAATTTCAAACCCTGCAGACGTCATTTTTCCCGTATATAAATTTCTCATTCGAGTAATATTTTTTTTTTGGGTAGTACCAGTGTGTGCCATCCCTTCAATTCTGTGGATATAGCATGTGAGAGAGTGGCATCTTTTTGGATTATTTTTCCGAAATATAACCTGGATGTGCAGTGGGGAAAGGAGGATGAAAAATAAAGGGGGAGAACATGTGAGGGGTAAAAAAAAAACTTTTTTATTTTCCTGTGTGTCAGGTTGCAACCCGAGGTCTTCAAGCCAAATAAGGGTAACTGAACTCTGTTCTCATCAGTGACTTCCTGTCACATTTTTGGATGATTTTCTTGCGAAAGAAAAAAAAATCAACACATTGCCAAAAAATATACTATACCTGTTTGCAGTGAAAACATAATTTAACTGCATGTCAAATTGGCGCCAAGACTTTGGGTTGCAACCCAACGCATAACATAGGGAAATAAAAAAGGTTTCTTTTTTTCACCGCTTACTTGTTTTTTCATCCTTCTTTCTTCTCTGTGCAATAATAATCCAAATTATTTGCAGGAATAATCCAAAGGGTATCCACAGAATCGAACGAGCCGTTACCTAATTTAAAACAAAATCACACAAGAATGAAAATTTAACAATGAAATAAATTCCACAGGATTTGAAGTCATTGTAAAGACTCGGCCCAACAGAAACAGTTTAACACTGTATAAACAATGGGGAGAAGTCAGTGTTGAAACACGACTGCAAGCAGAATAAACACAGCAGCACTGCATGATAAAAATGAAACTGCAAAGTTCAAGAACACAACAGTGCAGAAAACGTTTTATCCAAACGCTTCGCTAACATTGCTACATGAGAATATGCGAATGAGCCATAAAAGAGGGGAACCTAGTATAATTGCTACAGCTACAACTGTAGATGTGATTTTGCTTTCATTTTGTTATGACGCCTCATGACCCTTCGCTCCCAGATATGAATGTCAAAAAGTAAGAAATGCAGCCACCCACCGCAATGCAAATGTATTGGAATATCTGTGAATCAATTAGTGATAGCAGGGTGCAGCTTTGCGAGCCATTATTATTGTCATCTTGATGCACCCGAACCACATCTGAATTAAATCAGTTTTGTTACCACACAAGTATTATTATTATTATAGTGACACAGCTATCAATATTATTTCACTAAGAAGGTTTAAGGACAAACGAGATAATAAAATCCAGTCAAGGCGCAGACAAGCATGGAGAAAGTAAACAAACGCAGCCAAGGTGTGTCGCATTTGGCAACTTTCTGAAGGGTATGTATAGTCCATGCCACCCAAAAAATCACCAGCACATTGCCAATAATAGATTATACTATAACTGTACCCACAGGCTACCCAAGCCAAAGCCCAGATATTACTGCTACAAATGCTGTACTGTTCTCAGCCTGAAATTTAGTAACTACACAAAGAAAATTTTAGGCGCCATGGCGCCTGGGATTTGTCCTGCCCTGATTTCATAACTACTTGTCAACTATCATAACTTTACATCAATTATATTGTTATTTAATAATAGATCAATCAGTATAATTCGTAGCCTTGTTTGGAGTACAACGCTGAGCAACAATATCGCTACCGCGAGAATTGGCGATGGCGAAAATGGAATTATTCAGAAATACATACACAAAGCGTGACTGTATAATTCAATCTCCATGTTTCCGTACACAAGAGTTATCATGGATTCGTACGGCCTTAACCAGTCTCCATTAATTATGAAACCCCCCCCCCCCCTCAGAAAGAGAATTATAATTTATCCTGACCATATGACCCGCATTTTATGGGAGAGACATGCTGTAATTTTTTTATTGAAATGCATGTCAATCCACTGTTCGTCTCTTGTTTCCTTTTTTTTTTAATGATTTTAGAGAAAAATCTGTTACTTTACAAAGCTAATACGTATCAAGTTTTCGGTAATGTCCCGTATATTTTTTTGTGAATTATGGTCACTGACATTTAAATTGATAATTATGTCTTAATTTTTTCTTATTGATGAAACAGCTCCATTTAGTATTTTTCTCATTCATAAAATCTATAAATAAGTTTTAAGGTGTGAAAATTCGAATGCAAAAAAAACTAAATAAATAGTTTATTTTCTTTTCTGCAGGGTCAAGAACGCACGTAATAGTTGTAAACAAATGTGGGAAAAATATTTTTTCACACTTTGCATAGTGATGCAGGGTAATGATGACCTTGGCAAATTGAGAACTAAATAAATTTTAAATATAATTTATTTAATAGATTTAATTTAATGTTTAATTTATAACGAAGATAGAGCTATTTACTAGGAAGGTGAGATGAAAACTGTATAATACCTGTTTTTAAATTTGCTTTCATTACCCCCCCACCCCGGTTTGTTGTTAAAATTACACGTGCTTTTGTTTGTTTCGCTCGAAATTATTTTCGGAACAGCTACGGTATAGGGGACAGGTTGGCGATTTTCGGCGACTTTTTTTTTCGGCGCCAAATAATGTCCGACGACCCCATCAGAAGTCTTTAACAGATTATTCCTGCAACAATAACGATTATTCAGTGATAATCAACTAAGGGCTATTCATTTGATCAGCAATTTCATTGATTCAGGGGTGGGAAGTGACTAAGTCCATTTCGGAGCAGCTTTGGAGCAGCAAAATTCAGGATTCGGAGCAGTTTTGGAGCAGCAAATTCAGGATTTGGAGCAGCAAAATATGGGATTTGGAGCAGATATTTATAAATTGGAGCAGTGAAATTAACAAGAATATTTTCGTTAACCCTCAACCCTTTTCAAAATAAAACTGCACTGTCTTTTGTTATCAAACATCTTTTCGTCAGCTTGATTTTTGTTTTTGGTGTTTTAGGCTTTTGACACCTTGTTTGAAAGAGCGGCTGTCATAAAATTTTTTGCACCCGTCTATTTAAGATGATTTTTTCTTACTGACGATAATACTGACTTTCTTATGTCCGACGACCCCATCAGAAGTCGCCAAGGCCGTTAGACACATTACGGGCGCCGAAAAAAAAAATCGCCAGCATAGAAAACAATATGAAAAATATCATGAAACACAAGAGAAATGGAAACATAAATAAGAGCTGAATTGAGTGAGCATAAAAATGCTAAAAACAACAAGCATAATTATAATAAAAAAATAATTATAAATGAAAGCACTGACTCTTTTCGGGAATCCTGGTTCTTATAAATAAACAACGGTCCTGCATGTTGTATAAATAAATATATTCTATGTATTATAAATTAAAACCCGGACTCTCTTTTCGAGAATCCGGGTTCTTTTAAATAAAATAATAACGATGCAGGGGCATCCTGCATGTAGAAAAGAATAAATATTGGAAAATATTAAAAGTACAACCTGAGGGAAAAGATATCCAAAAAAATTCCGGCAATTAATTAATCCGACACACACACTACATCATATATACGGAAGGAAGAGAAAATATGAAGAACTATCCCAACGGTTTTTGAAAATGCCGCGTCTATAAGGTGACGTCATTTAAAAGAAAAAAAAGAGAAAACAAGTTTGAAAATGGCAGTAAAATCCGTTTGAAAGACGCGCTAGGACGCTAGGAACACGGAAAAACAACCACCAGCGCCACTGCCTTGCAGCACTCTTCGAATATTCTGGAACAACGACAACCCAGCAGAACAACAACAAACCAGAGCGCGCCAATGATGGCAACTTATCGCCGGAAAAAAAGTCGCCAACTTGACGTGTCCCCTATACCGAAGCTGTTCCTTATTTTCCAAGATAGAGAGGTTGGCTACTACTACTAAACCAGCATGTACCTTGTCCATATTCCTCGGCGGAACCTCTAACGAATTGGTACATGCGGAAATGTGCGTGTACGTGTAGTGAAACCTGATGTGAAGTTTGTTTCTGTGTAATGCTTGTTATGTGTAGTGCTGCCATCTGCCACCTGTTTTTCTAACTACGAGTGAAGTGTAATGATTGAATAATTAATCGTTGTAGTCCTGTTGCTGCTCTCTGTGGCGAGACATTTTAATGGGGAAATCGGTTCGCATTTAGAGAGGTTGGCTGGACTATTCAGCTCACACTCTGTCAAGACAGGTTTTCCAAGGAGCAGGTTTTATGTGCCTCGTGCGCAACCCCGTGTGCGAATCGCCCAGCGCGGCACGTCATCCACAAGCAGTATGACTGTTTTCCTACAGAGCACAATAAGGCTCACGACAGCGCTTTACGTCAGGCGTGATTGTCAAACTGCTTCTGGAGGAGTCGAATGTGCTGTGCATTTCACTGATCACTTAATTTCGTTGCGTTTTCTTTGCCTTCCTTTCAAACCGGAGCATGCAGACAACAGAGTAGCTGATTGCCAGTGCCATATACTATATAGCCACCCTGATCTGATGTGCAACGCTAGGAGAATACAAATGTGTAGTGTAGTTATGTAACACTGCCGAAACAAAATTATCCAGTTCGGTTCACGCAGTGCAAAAAACCTATTCCTAGGAAAACCTGGCTTCAAGGCCGTGTTTACACGCGTTAAGTGATTCAGTTGGTAACTAAATTTAAAGTTAGCGATTGTTCAAAGTGTTCGCATAAGTGATCAAGTAGATGCTCATTTTTATGGAGGCCTAGCGCATGCACATAGTGCCTGTTATATCAACATAGAGAGTTGTTACCAATAGATGGCAGCAAATTTGTTTTGGATGAGGGGGCTAAACCCATCCAGTTTTTTAATATGTAATGAATCCTCCATACCAGAGCCTGATGTTTTTTAATCTTCCAATTTTTGTTTTTTCAACTCCTGGGAGCACGACCGAATACGGCGTAGCTTTCACTATTTCCATCATTGGTTGATTTTTTTAGCTTGTTTTTTAATGTAGTTTTCATTTCTATAGTTCAAACATTCATGGCGAAGATATACTTCGAGAAACTTAAAGGTTGTGACCTCTGGCCACTTCGCCCATCCTAATTTTCCGAGGAATTCTAGCTAATCACACGGAGACGACGGAGCATGAACAGGTTCATGTTTAAGATCGAAATAAACCCCTTCAAGAGCTGTAGGCCACGCACACTGGCACATGTACATAGGTCTACTTAACGGAAAAAATACAATTGTGTTTATTTACTAAATTTCTTACAACTTGCCAACTGAACGGCGTGTTAACAGTTCTTATGGTCTGCATATATTTTAAAGTACTTGGCAGCTTAAAATTTGGTTAACTACTTAATCACTTAACGCGCGCAAACAAGCCTTAAGGAGAAATAATTTGTTGGCTTTGTAGTCTAGTGGTCCTCAACCTTTTTTTTTTAGCCCATAGCCACCCTTTGGACCATATTTTCTTCTCTTGCCCCACCACCGCCTTCATGCAGGAGCGAGACCCTTTCAACTCATTGAGTAATATTGTCAAAACTAAACAAAAATTTTATAAATAAGATTGATTCATCTTATAACTATGAATGAATGAACTTTGCCACCAGACTTATCCCATTGTAGAGATCTCTTCCAGCCCATCTTCATGACAGAGTCTGGAACAAAGTGTGTGTTAACTAACTGTCCGAGTGCTTATCTAACGTTGTGTCTGACTTTTCATTGCTGCCCAGTCTATTTTCTTTTAATTTTGAATGAAGTGTAATGATTGAATACTTCTACCATTGTAAGCTTGTTGTTCTCTGTAGTGAGACTTTTTAAAGGTCTAATGTCTAATAATGGAAGACCCGCTCGTATTTGCAAAGTTGGGAACTGTCTTGTAGCTCTGAGCCAGGCACCGACCAAAAAAAAGGGGGTAATCATCCCTCCCAACAGTCAAATTTTATGGGAAAAATAGGCAGTGTAAAATATAGGACGATCCAATGAACTAGCACAGCAAATTGCATTTCCTGGTTCACCATTATGGGTCCATACTTACCCTGGGCTTCATTGAGTTTTTCACTTAGTTCAGTGAGCTTCCTTCTTTAGAGGGGGGGGGGGGGTTCTATGCATAACCATCTCACCATCATGGGTTGCCGGGCAAAGTGATGTTATAGGGCCTTATACTTAGCTGGAAGTAACCGTATGGCTTATGTATTTACACCTGAAAATCATTGTGACAGCTCTTATCATGTAGGACCTCTCTATGGACATAGGGAGCCTAAGCCACATGCCCACAGGGGAGGGGAGACATGGGTTAAGATGCCCCTTTTCCATGAATAGCTCTGCTGGATTCTGAAAATAGTGATATTTTTCCCCAATACATCTAACTTAAAGGCGTTATTTCTTCACATGCTTCTGTGGCCTCCTTCACCACTTGTCATGGCTATCCCTTCCATCAAATTTTTGCCTGTAGCCTCCCTTAGAGTATCCCAGGGCTGCAGGGGGGGCCCCAGGTTGACAACACACTCGATCTGACTCAGGCCAAGGTTCACAATTGCTGACATTGCCTCCAGATAGTGACCTATCCGAAGATACGCTCACCCGAAAAGTGAGAGAGAATGTGTTTGATTTTCCCGTAAGGGCAGTTGAATTTTCTTTCCTGGATTTATCTTCGCATCCATCAGCTGTCAAAAATTTCATAGGAAGTGCTAGTGAAAACAGTGAACTGTGTATTATGCTGTGGTTCCAACCTGGGGGCATGTGCCCCCTTGCTCCTCCTGTGGTCTTGGGATGTTCTAGGTGAGATCCCGGATGAAAATTAAGTGGAAGCGGGACTGGTGGTTAAAAGACAGCTGTTTCAAGGCCTGTTTACACATGTTAAGGCAAGTTTTCTTAAGCTTGGTATCTACTTTACCTCACACCAACTCCGGTCATATATTGCCATATGGCAATTTCCAACCAGTGGAGTTGGGGGGGGGGGGAGAAATGAAGACTCGATCCGTTGGTGGTCGCCCCAGGCTTGGTAGGTAAAGAACTTGCTTCTAACGTTCTATGCCCGGATTCAAACCCGTGAACCTTGATCGTAACCTTCATAGTGGAAGACGAGCATCTTACAACCGCCACTTGGACAAGCTTGGTATCTAGCACTTATAAATTTCTTTTCTGATTTGTCAGGCCTTGCTGACCAGCTGTTATGCATAAAACATGTTTATTAATTAAGAAATAGTTTCGGTTTCGAAACATTTTATTAATAGTCTTAATCTGCATTTCTGTTTTCGTAGGACAAGAATGGCAGGCATCAGAACAATGTTGAGTTTTAGAAATTGTTTGGCGAATAGAATACTTGCTAATCGCTGCTCCCACAATGTGTTCTCGCTTTCAACCTCCTACAAAGAGTCTCATTTTTCGAATTTGCGTTACTGCCAAAAAAATAGCCGGGTAAGTTGATTATTTCTATCTTTATGGACCTTTAAAGCTGCTTGTTGGTTATCGAGATAACTGACTGGCAGGGGCGGCTCAAGCTTAACTGCCATCCAGGCGTAAAGGCTTGCATACTGTTCCTGACGAGTTCGGGAAATTTCGCCTCTGACATTTTGCTCCTAGAACATTTGATCCCTGAAAATTTCACATTTGAGATTTTGCCTGCCTCGAAAGTATGAGTGACTGACTGTGTGAGTGACCAAGTGATTAGTTGAGTTACAATATAAGTGGGTGAGTGACTGAGTATGGACCGTATAAATGACAAAGTGAGTGACTGTGAACTTGAGTGTGTGAGTGAATGACTGTATTAATATCCAAGTGAATGACCATATGAGTGATCATTATATTATCATTCATATGCTCACTCATATGGTTGCTCATATGGGTCAGGGCAAGCAAAATGTCACAGGGTAAATGTCCAACTCACTTGATCACTCATATGGTCACTAGCTTGGTCACACATACCATCATTCATATGTTCACTCATGCAAGTATGTAGTGACTAATTTGGTCTGGGCAGGTGAAATGTTGTGGTCAAATGTCCATCTCACTTGGTCACTCATACAATCATTCATACAGTCACTCAATCGGTCAGAGCATGTGAAATGTTGGAGTAAATGACCAACTCACTTGATCACTAATAGAGTCACTCAATCGGTCAGAGCATGTGAAATGTTGGGGTAAATGACCAACTCACTTGATCACTGATAGAGTCACTCAATGGGTTGCTCATATGGTCTAGGCAGGCGATACATCAGGGGCAAGATTGTCAGGTGAAATTTACAAGGCCAAATGTATGGGGAACGAAACGTGCTATACCCAAGATGTCAGGAGCATAGTTTTCGTTAACCACGGGCAACTGAAAGGGTTTCAGCTGAGGTGACGCCCCCTAGGATAAACTTGATTTTTTTTTATATGTACAAAGCCATGCTCCATTGAGTGGAACGATGAACCTCTCTGCTAATTATACGAAATACAGATGACTGGATACCAAGCAAAGATAATTGGAAAAAACAGTCACATTCCTCTGTGGGGAATTGAACCACCAACATCACACTTTCTGGGCATATGCCACCATTAAGCTATAGAGGACAGACATTTTCTTTCCTGAGAACACTGTGTGCTATAATGATGAACCTCTCCGCTAATTAATGATTAGCGGAGAGGTTCATTGTTTTGTTTTATGTCGCCATCTGGGAGCTAATTTTATTGCAAGCTGTGGCTGAGTTAGGAGGCTGTTATTGTGCAGTCTTGTTCATCCCAAAGGAGCATTGTTTTTAAGAAAGAGAAATGTCTGCCCTCTTTAGCTTAATGATAGAGCACCCACCTACTACTACTACTAACCAGACACGACCCAGGCTCTGTCCCTCTCGGGATATAAGCCTTTTACCCAATCAGGTTGAGTCGCGCTGGGCGAGAATCAGGGGCGCCACCCGGAGAATATCCGGAAGGAACCCCCCCCCCCCTCTATCCATGACTACAGTCGCCAACAAGCTCCATGCACGGCCCTCAGGGCATCTCAATAAGCAGCCCCCCCCCTCCGAGCAGCCACCCAGCCACCAGGAGGAGCCCACAAGTCCGAGCAACAGCCCGGAGCACCCTCATCCAGACCCCCGGGACCCAACCGCAAAAACCCCTGGATTTTAATGACAGAAAAAATATACAATATATACATATACACAATATGCATCACACAGTCATCTATTTACATGTGACCGATCCGCCCACGCGACAGCTGCCCCTGTAAGGCGCGGAGTCTTTATGTGTTCTGTTCGTTTTCAAAGTCCGAAGACTCCTCCTCTGTGGAAAGTGCCCTGCAGTTTCTTGCTCTTTGCGATCGAGGCGGCTTTCCGTCGGGGATGAATGTTCTCTCGTCTGTTGTTATCCTCTCCATCAATCTTCCAATTTTTTCTTTTCGGTCAGTTCTTTTTAACAACTCGGCTCTCCAAAGGGCCAAGTTTTCTTGTGTAGGCTTCCCGAAGTGAAATTTCTTGGTCAGTGGGCATTCAGTGGCATAGTGCAGTGGTGTTCCCACCATTCCACATCTGCAGGCGTCTGTACCCCGAAGGTGGAATCGCTTGAGGTATGCAGGGAATGGCCCATGTTCTGTGAAGAACAAGATCATTGCTCTTGACCACCCCTGATCCTGGAGCCTCACCCTCGGAAGTACCTGGTGGATCTTTCTCCCTGTTTTATCGTTGCTGTCCCACTGCACCTGCCACTGCCTTAGAAGATGTTGTTTTATCTTTGCCTTCGCCCAAGACCTTGGAAATGGAATATTTCGATTGACTTCTGGTCTTTCTGTTGTTGCTTTCGCAAGAGCATCAGCTTCCTCATTACCCCAGTTTCCCTCGTGGGCTTTAACCCAGGAGAGGGCGATACCGGGGTTATTAATGAGAATCTTCCTGACTGCTCTTGAAGCGTACGTTTTGGACAACGGATTTGTGACTGCATGCAGCGAAGAAAGCGAGTCCGTGTATATTTTGACTGGAGGGTTTAATTCCTCTGCCTTCCTCGTTGCCTCTAGAAGAGCCAGCATCTCTGCCTGGAACACAGAAGCCTCTGCGTTAAGCTTACGTGCCCACTTGCTGATTATTTTGTTGCCTTCCGTAACGACGTAGGCTGCTGCAGTTCCGTCTTTAGTCTTTGAGCCGTCCGTGTAAATTACTGTCGGCGTTAGCTGTTTGTCATGGTGTAAGCTGATCTGTCCGTCTTTTACCTCTACTGCTGGGTGTGAGGACCATCCGATCTCTCTCTGTTCAATTTGCGAATGCTCTATGCGCTCGTTGTTGACTGTGATAGGCCGATTGAGTCTCGTCAGCAGTGCCATTTTTGCTTCAGACTCTATCCAATGCCCGAGGGGGGCCAGTCCTGTTATCACCTGTAGAGCGTTTGTTGGTGCCGTGCAGTATGCCTTGGTGATATAGAGGAGAAAGCTCCTCTGAACCGAGTCTAGTTTTTTCTTTACTGCCTTGGTGAGCTTGGAACCCCAGACTGGGGCACCGTAGGCCAGCATCCTCTGTATCACCGATACATATAAGGTGCGACGCATGGCACTGGTTATGCCCCATCTTGAGCCTGCACAGCTTAACAACTGTGGGAGAACTTTATTAACTTTATCAGCTTGTAGCCTCACGTGTTCCCGGAATTTGAGTTTCGGATCTATGTAAACTCCTAAGTATTTGAGAAGGTCAGTACGTTCGATAGGAGACCCATCAATCTGGAGCCCTGATGAGGTCTTGGACGATATCCACAGATATTTTGACTTTTCTGACGCCACCTCAAGCCCGTGTTCCGTCATCCAGTTGTTGATCTGTTCGAGTACTTCTGACGCGAGCGTCTCCGTTCTACCTTCCGTGGGGCTGCTGACCAAGATGGCAATATCATCAGCGAACGCCTGGACTTTCACGATTTCATTTCCCCGGCCTGGCCATCTCATCTTCAGAAGATGGTCAATTACAGCGTTCCAGAGCGTTGGACCAGAGCAAGATCCCTGTGGACATCCTTTAGATAGCCTATGTGTCGCTAGTCCCGCTGTAGTCTGAAGTGCCACTCTTCTTCCCTGAAGAGTGTGGCACATTATTTTGGCAAGCTGTTCTGGTATCGGCATATCTTCGAGTCTTTCTCTGATGATGTTATGTCTCAGTGCATCAAACGCTCCTTTAATATCCAAGGAAATGAGCGCGATATCCTGTTTTTTCGCCCTTTGTTTGACGATCACCTCCTTAATAGCCAGGAGGGCTTGTTCTGCAGAACGTCCCTGTCGAAATCCGAATTGGTTTTCATTCCACCATCGTTTTGCCTCTGTGTGATAAATTATTCTCTGAGTTACAATTTTTTCCAAGACCTTTCCAATGGTAGGCAGAAGATGGATAGCTCTATATGAGGTGATGTCGTCAGGATCCTTGCCCTTTTTGAGTATAAGAAATATTTTCCCCAATTTGAAGTGAGATGGAAATATACCCAGCTCCAGGCATCTGTTGAACAAAGTTCTGAGCAGTTGGGGAAATTCTTTGTTGATGGCTTTCAAGAGCTTATTATTTATGCCATCATGTCCCGGGGCCTTCTTGTCACTTAACCCTTTTATGATTCTTGTTATTTCCGCCTTCGAAATTGTCGGCTCTTTTGTTGTCTCTTCGCCTGATGTTGTGGCACAAACTATCTGACCTGGGTCTTGATGCGGATCTGTATCATCCTCCGGAAATAATTGTTTTAGTTGTTCTTCCGCAGCCTTCAATATCGGAAGGTTTTTTCCCACTGGCATAATCAACTGTGGGTGCCTCATTCTTCTCCTCACCGTTGCCTTATAAGTCGTCCCGAAGGGATCAGTCGCTTCTGTGCAGAATTTCCGCCAGCTGTCCCTCTTGGTCTTTTTTAGAGCTTTGTAGTACACTTTTCGATATTCTCTGTACGCCTGACAAGCTGCTATCTTTGCTTCCCCAAGGGCCTTTTTGTATCTTTTTTTCTTGGCTCTGAACTTTTTTCGCATAATATCAAGTTCTTGATTCCACCATGGACTTACTGTTTTATTAGGTTGCCTTATTGTCTTGAGCTTTTTATCAGCTGCCTGTTTGATTTTGGCAAAAGTCTGGTCTACGGCTTGCTCTAACTCATCCTCGTTCCTGGCCTGTTGGAGCATTTCAACTAGCCGTGTTATGTCGGGTTTGATGTGTCGAAGAAAGTTGTCAATTCTCCTACGTGAATTAGAGTATTTGGCAGTTGGATCCGATCTGGGTTTGTCGTAGATCTGAATGATCAGGCACTTGTGTACACTGAGTTCCTCCTCATGATCGATTGACCAGTCTATCCGATCCAGTGGGGCATATTCGTTGGCTAACGTGACATCTGGACTCCCCTCTTTTCCGTCATGGTGATATGTCGACTCCCCATTGTTTAAGATCGACAGATTCATAGATCTTATGAAATCCAGTAGCTTTACACCTCTGGGTCTTGTCAGTTTGTAGCCAAGCAATGTGTGTGCCCCATTGAGGTCTGCTCCAATGATACTAGGTACTCTTCCCGCACTTTTGATAATCGCCTGTAGTTCGATTGTTGTATGTTTGAGTCTGGCATATGGGGAGGAGTACGCCGAAGTGAAAATGTACTCATTGGAGTAAAGGCTGATTTTGATTGCTACACTGTTCTCAAGGACTGAGAATGTGGTGCCTTGTATTTGTCCATTTGGTATAACAATAGCCGCTTTGCAGTTGCGGGAGCTCCATCTAGCCCATTTGCTCGGTATTCCTTTCAGAATGTCGTTATGCGCCCATGGTTCCTGCAGAAGGGCAATGTCTATCTTATGCTCATCTATGTATTTTATGAGCTGGAATGTCGTTACAATGCATCGATTACAATTGAATTGAAGGATTTTTATACCTCCTTGGTCTCCATCTGATTTAGCCGTTGTTGCAGAGGAATGCCCATGTACTGCTACCGGATTCTGTGGACCCATATGGGTACCGTTGTTATTCATTTTTGTTGTTTTTCTTGTTTAAATCTTCAATAGCGCCTTACTTGTGATCCTTTCTGTTTAACGACTCCTCCTGAATACCACTGTTCTTATCGGCTTTTCATTTTCCGGTGGAGTCCTGCCTGGTATTGTTACCCTTATATTTGTCGCTCCACTCCTTTCGGTGTCGTTGGTTACTATTCGTGAAATTATTTGGTAACCGTCGTCTATGCTACCCTTTTCTTCTTTCCTGATGAAGGGAAGCTGACTGCATCCTCGTTTATTTAGGTCTTCTCTACCTTTTTCGAAGTCTTTATATCCTGAGGTTGCATGTCCCGCGCTTTTGTTCCAGTTCTTTCCTTGTCGATGTACCTCTCCTCTGCCTTTATCACTGAAAAAAGTTGTTCTCCACCTTCTCTCTCTTCTGACGTCCGTTCTTTGCCATCTGCCACAGGTTTCTCTTTTGAAAACTGGGCAACTTATCGCTGAAGCACTGTGACCAGTTTCGAATCTGCTACCTTTTTCCTGGTTGCTCAGCAAGCAATTGATGCACCTCTGCTTGTTGCTTTGACATCTTGAGGTCTCATGTCGTTCTGCACATCGTGCACATCTGGGGTCTCGGCTGGTGCAGTCTCTAGCGTGATGCTTCATCGACTGGCATCTAAAGCATCTCGGGGAGGGCACGAACCTCTTGACCCCTACTCTCTTTCTTTTCAGCCACATGATTCCCTCGTCCAACATTTTTGTTAGTCTTTTGTTGACATTCACCTCCAGAATTATGTGACTTTGATTTTTTGCTTGTGCCCGCAACTGGAATTTGTACTCCACCTCCTCTTTACGTTGTTCCAGTTCCCTTGCCGTGTTATCCAACAGCTCTTGGATGTCGTCTTCGCTATTAAAGTTTTTAACCATTAGAAGCTCTCTTCTGGGTCTCGGCGGTCTGATTGTCATCACGTCGTTCAGTTCTTTTATGTTGAGTATTTTGCCTGGTAGTTCCTTGGCATCTTCTTCTTCACTCAAATCCACTGCATACCCTCTCTGTGTCTCTCTGATTCGAAGTATTTTTCCGGTTAACTCTAGTTTGTCTTTATTTACCCTAAGGACCAGAGGAAGATCGTCTTTGTCTTCCAAATTTCTCGGGAATAGCAGTAGTGTGTGAACTTGTGCCCCTTCTCTTGCCACTCTTGCATATGATGCTGTCTCACAGTCTCTCGTATCGAAAGGGTTTGCCATTGCCAGAAGTTTTTTCTGGATGTTCGTTAACGCTGTTTTGGGCTGTTCATTTTCTACTGTTCGAAGTGATCTTCCATTATAGTCAGCCCATTTCACTCTTCTTTTACTTTTAATGGGTGATAACACCTGATTCTCCTCTACTATCTCTCCTTCTTCTATGGGTTCTTGCATCTCTGTCTCTGGAGCTAGCCCCGTTGTCTTTTCTGATTTTTTGTTTGACTCTTCCGTCTCTTTTCCCTCGCCAACTTCCTCCCTTCCTGTTGAATGTTGTTGATTCGTCTGAGTTTTTTCCCCATTTACATTCAATCCATGAGTCTTCTTTTTGTCTTTGTTTGGCACGAAAATATTATGTCTTACTCCCCATCGTACCCAATCCTCTATTCCGGGGCTTTTAGTTTTCCTTGATATGTTCATTTCCTCGTTGAGTCTCGGGAAATCATTATCAGCTGTTTGGGTGCCTTGGCTAAATTTAACCACCCTTATCTCCACCTGTATTCCTACATGTCTTGCATGTCTTTTCTCTGAATCCGTCCCCCATACCATATCGTAAGTTGTCGCCTCGTCCTCACTCGGCTTGTTCCTATTTGTTTTTATGGCTGGGATCTCCTCGTGCTCTACCTGTTGTTCCATCTTTGTATTGTTATCTGTTCTGTCCTTCGATTCTGTTTCTCCCTTATGAGTCACCTCAACTTGGGCTTGCTTGTTTGGTAAGCACGTTCGCCTTGTTTCCTGTTCCTCAGTTATTGTAGAGATATCAATATCTCTTTCAAGCCTGATGTCTTTGTCGTCTGCTGGAGTGCTAGTCATTCGTTCAGATTCCCCACACGCTTTTGCCATATCTATAATATCACTGATAAGTGATTTAATGTCACTGTGGTACTTTTGCGGTATCGGGAATTTCCCATGGCCCGTTCTTTCTGTTAACAAGTTCCAGAGTTCGTTGGCTGGTGCAACATCAAAGTTATGTGAGCCGCTGTCTTCTTCCTCCGCCAATTCTCTCTTGCCGCTCTCCCCTGATGTCGATGACCAGCTTGCCCTGAGGTTCCAGGAAACTCTAGAACCCTGTGCATCTTGCTCTGTTGTGTTGACATTATTTTTGTCGTAATCTGATGTTGGAGAGGATGGCTCTGGTTCAGATGATACTGAGATATCCCTACCTCCGTCGTTGCAGTCTCCAGAGCTCCATCTCAGTGCTCTGGGTTTCGCCCCCTTGTTGTATTCCCCGTCATCAGACATGTTGAAATGTTCGCAGAAACTCCGGATCCCCCGAGCTTCCTTGTGGCTGACCCTCTTCTTCTTGATGCCTCTGGCTTTTGTTAGTCGTGGAGTCTCCGTTAAACTCTTGCTTAATCCGGATACTCCTGCTGCCCTGTGTGATGGCACTGGTTTGTGTAACCTGTCCATAGTAGCCTCTGATCTGAGATTACACTCTGCTCCCAAGATATAGAAATTTGCTGTATAGAAAAGTTTATTGTTCCGACTCAAAGTTTATACCAGCTTTGCTCGTCTGATTCCCACCTGAATATTCCACTGAAAAAGTCTTCTTCGGCACGGATGTTCGCCCTTGGTGGATTTTGCAGATAGTCCCGATTTTAGAAGAGAAATATGAAAATGCACAACAAATACGGGACAGTGAAAGAATTTATGCAAATATATAAGTGTATATATAAAAAGAACCTAGAGAATTGAACACTAAAAAATTTACAGTAGAACACAAAAAGCTGAACATATTTGTCAACCGTTTCAACATATTCAAAGAATTTTTCTCCACGGTAAAAAGTCTCAAAATGCAAAACAATGTTATAGATATTCAGAATATACAAGAGATTCCAATAATATTATATTAGATCCATGAAATCAGCTCTTTTTAAATTCGTCCCGATTTTGAACAGAAAATATGAAAAGGGACAAGAAAACGGAACAAAAACGTGAAATTACTAAAAATGAGAATATAAAAAATTGTCCGATTTAACAAAATCAAATATGGTCTGCAATATTTACGGGACGAGAGTATCATAAACAAGAAACGATTTTTAGGCCAACACACCACTGACCTGTTTAACCAAAATGAACTCTGACCACGTTTCGTCCAAAATGGCGATTTGAAAATCACGATATAAAAGTGACATCTATACAATCATTACACTTTTCTGAACAAGAAATCAAATTTTAGGAGAGCCAGATCTTTTATCAGTATGATTATTAAAAAAATATATATATTGATATAGTTTGTTATAGATATGTTATTAACGATTTTAATTGCCGTAGACACAACGTAGGTTCCAGAGTCAAAAAAAAAATGGCGATTTTAACACAATTTTCAAAAATTCATATAAAATCATGAAATCATTAGAATTGCCTCGGGTTTGTTCCAAAATATTCACAGGATTCTTGCCGACAATTTTCACACAGGGTGACGAGACGTTGTCACTCAAAATCTACAGGTTTGAGGCGGAAAAAGAAAGGTACTCACAATTCCGCGAAACCCATACGGATCCATGTTATCCAAGCTCTGACGAGCACCGTAGAAAAACACAAAATTAGTTCACTTCCTGATGAGAAGTCACCACGAAAATTCGTCCCCAAGTACACGAACGACTGACAGACACGAATCTGAAGTCAAAACCCAGAAAATATTAGAAACACTGGTCGACCAACCATAACAACAAAAAATTTGTCGGAGCTTCGCTGGACACGTCTGCTCGCTACTGTCCACGAGCTGGGACTCTATAGAGCACCCACCTGGAACAAATTTTAAGTTGGTGGTTCGATTCCCCGGAGAGAAATGTGACTTTTCTTTCTAATTATCTTCTGTGATTTGATTTGCGCTTGTTTACCAAACAAAATGTCTGTGACCATACATCCCACTTTTGAAGAAACACTCATTTTAGTTGAGGGTTGTTTTACCATTCTCAATTCTGCCCGATGACTTGATCCACATTACAGCTCTTATTGATCAGCCATCATTATCATGGTCTGCACAGTAGAGCCCCCCCCCCCCCCTCGGCCTAGACAAATCCCAAGCATCGGATCACCATGGCGACTAAAAAATTAGAATTGCCACCTAATATGTCTTATGTATGGTAACTTAATTGAAGTTGGACAGCACAAAATTATCGGAAATTATGCCAGCATGTCTGCTAGCAAATAAAGGGGTCCCTAAGTCCCAGACAAGTAAAAAAATCCACTATTTTTGGCAGATTTTGTCAGGAAAAAAATTGCTTATTGCCTATGAAATTTTACTGGTGCCACAATTTTTTTAATTTGTCATGCCCTGCATTCTTACAAGCACCAAAGTTGGTCTTATTAGAAGTCGGAAACACAGTCCTTGCACAAACAGCACCACAATAGGGTTGATCACACCAATCTTATATGTATACTCAACCTCAGATATGCAATGTTTTATGATTAATCTGAAATCGATATCGAAATAATAGGTGCTCTTCCGTGACGCTATTCCAATCTTAACACTTGGTTGATCAGACAAAAAAAAAAAAGCTTTACGCAAGTGGTGAGGTAGGTCATTTCGTAACCCCACGGAAACTTTGACCAATGATATTAAAGGAGGAAGAAGTAGAATATTAAAAATTTGTCACACGTGTAAACAACCAGCTTGAAAGGCACTGGTAACTGGATGGACCATTTGCATTCCTTTCCCAAGGGGTGGCATGATGAGCATTGCAGGGAGGTACGAAATGAGACTGCCATGCCATAAGGCTTAAATGGCTCTCTTTTCAGGAGCCATTTCAAAAGTATTTACTTACACACATTGTGCTTGACGGGAGGCGGATTTAAAGGTGAGTCCCCTGGCTTCTGAAGGGCCCCAAAAAACCTTAACTTTACACTTTTTTCTAATTTATAAGGTGGGGCTCTTATATTTTATTCATGGTCCGGGGCTTCAACTGACTTTAATCCGCTTCGGTGCTTCACATCTTCATTGAAAGGCAATAGTATGTATTAATATTTGAAATTTAAAATATATGTATTTTTTCTGTATTTTCAGATGGCTTCTGGATTACCGAAAGTCGGTGCTCTGAAGACGCTTAAGGATAAATTTATGAATCTGACTAGTTTGAAGGTGATAGTCTGTTTCCAAATTTTTTTTATTTCTTTTTCCAAAAATGAAACCCCTCTCTGAAACTATCATAATTTCCTGCATATGAATCCGCAAATACAAATTTTGCTGCTTCGACGAAAAAATGTCATTGTGCAAGGGTCGTTCGTAAGGTAAAAAGGGATGTTTGACTTCCTTTTTTTTTGGGAAAACTTCTGTTTTATTTTTCAGCATAGTCAAGCTCCACAGAGACTTTCTCCAATTATGTTCAAATCCCTTTATTGAGCCAGTAAATTATGTTTGCCCAACTCTTCAATATACAATACCTCAGCTTAGAAATTTTTTAGCTAACTAAGATTTTTGTTCAACATTTTTCTGCCTCGGCTAAGTAATGCAGGTTCAGCTAATAAACATTTCAGTTGATATGGATGCACACGCTAACATGAAACAGCTGCTGATTCACGAGCTCCAATTTTTGTACTAATCAAAATGAATCTAATATGTAACTATCAGTTGAGTCAGATTAATTTTTTTCCATCTCTGAATCACCCTAAAGCCCCGTTCACATGTGCAAGATTGGGGGTCGCTTTGGTGGTAATTACCGGCATGACAACTTTTTTCTCCTCGTAGGGAAGAAAAAGGTGGGAGAGAAGCTCATCAAAAAAAGCCCATCTTTCTTGGGGGGGATTGGAGGTCGACACCGACCTTCTCTCCCATAATCCTTTGGGCCGTGAAAACTGCTATAAGCTCCTTCGTCAACCATCTTGAATCTCACTTCCGTTCAGCCTACGTAACCAGTGACGACTTCCGGAAAGAAGAGGGGGATTACCGGCATAAACTTAACGACATGTGAACGGTTTGTAGCGAAAATCCCTGTTACCGGGATCTTCCCGGGATGTTTTATTGTACATGTGAACGTGGCTTTAGATACACATACTTCTCTTTCAGAAATATTTTGAGCCATTTCATGTGAAATGAATGGTTAAGCTAAGAGAAAACACAGTTTAGAAATAGCCTCAAACTTGAATACCAAACTGAAAAGTCTGGACATTCTAGGAACTCATCTTTTCCATCTGCATGTGTGTGAGAGAGAAATGAGCTAACTGTATCACATAGCCTGCCACTTGAAACACTTTTCACTATAACCCGATTGCATAGTATTACATAGTGTATGTAAAATAAAAGATGTGTTCATTTTTTCCATCTTCCTTAAAGTTTTTCATCCAATTGGGGTCAGTATTTGTATTTTATACAGAGCTTCTTAGTTTTTTTATGATACTTATCTTCAAATTTTCGGTCATTTCTAGAATGGATTATTAACTATTTCCCATGGGAACTAAGTCTGGTCCAGTTAATTGAGTCAGTTAATCGATCAATTGTTAGTCACAGTCAAAACTTTTATTTGAGTTAATCGACTCGATCAATACGACTAAAATTACATTAAAGTTTGTAATTTAACTTGGTTTATTTGAAGTTATTTGATGTCTTAAATTATGTTCCTATGTATATAACATTTTAGATGAATGACCATATTTAAAATATTTTAATCAGTATCTCAAATTTTTCGGCATTGAGGAATACATGTTGATTCAATGAAAATTGGTGATACAGAAATATTAGTTTCAAATTAAGTTTTATAGGTGTTTCAGAAAACAAGACCAAAGTTTATTGTCTCCGCTGGAAAAACAACAGTTTTCGTGTATTCTGTATGTTTTTATTTCGCATCCATACATTTATGGACATTTTTTTTAGCAACTTCATTAGGCAGTTTACCTGTTGTGGTCTTTGTGTTTGTATTTGGGACGCATCAGCTTCTCTCCCAACAAGTACTATGCCGTAAACGTTCCTAGAATAACAAGCTACCAGGGTTGGCGAGTTTTTGCTGTAGGAGGAAAAAACCATCCCGGCAAAAATAGATTTTTCCATGTGACCCTTTATGCATGTGACACATTATTGTACATTTGATTATTTTTTTTAAATGCAAATAGCATAGCTTTTAACACAAACTTTACTATAATAATTAATAAATTTTTGAGTTGTGAATTTTTGCTGTTGCTGGAAAAAACTGCAGTAAAATATGTTCTGACAATAATGGGTTTTCTCAATCATCAAAAAATTGATACTTCATCCATTTTTTTTAGCATCATTTCAGAAAAATTGTTTAAAACACACAAACTCTGATTTAAGAATTATATTAACATGATATATACATGATACATATACATATTATACATATAGATATATTGTAGATAGGCCTATGCTTATTAATTTTATCAAAGAATGAGAACAAATTATGTTTTGCAAAAGCGTTTAAAACATCTAATACCCTACCATTCACGCAATTGCATTTGCAAAGAAAGTAGCAAATTTTGTCCAAAGTAAACCATTTGGAAAGAGTAAACCTTTCTAATATATACAAAGCACAGTAATACCCTGAAGTTATGCAATATGTGAGACTAGCAGCAACTGCATAAGTTAAGGTACAGTTGTTTTCTATAAAAATACACATAGATATTAGTTAATTGGGACCAAATTTTAAACAGAACACCTGTTTTTTCTTTCTTACTCTGACTACTATAATGCTATGGTACTCCCATATAGGGCTTATAAATTTAGCTTAAGTTGTGACTGCAATCAAGTCGGGTAAAAAAGACTATTAAAATCTGTATTTGCACTCTGAAATCTGCGTAAATGAAAGTTGTGTGTTAAGCACTTTAAATGTTTTGATAACACCTTGACCAATTGAAAGAAATGAGCTGCTCGTGTTTGGAGGTAGGAAACAAATTTCAGCCTTTAGTTGGATTTTATTGAAAGTTTCAGACCCGGTGTGCATTGTGATCAAAGAGCAATACATTAAACAAATTATCTTTTAAACTTGGCGTTGGACTCCACATGTAAAATTATTACCTTTTTTGTGAAAAACGGCACATACCAAACAAGAGACTTAGGATTCCATTCCCAGCAAAGTTTTCATCTTTACATAATGCTATAAACTCTCAAAATTGGTACAATTTCATTTTCGAATAAACAATTTTTTACTTGATTATCCACTATCTCGGCAATAATCCAATGATTATGCTTGAATTTAAGAAATGAATTTATTTATGCTTGAATTTAAGCAACTCTGAAATTGTACAAGTCAGGGTATTACTGTACAATGAAACCTCACTACAACAATGCTTGATGTGACAATAAATCCCTCCTCACCGCTACATTTTTCTTGATCCATAGAGTCATTATATCAAGATCTCACTGTATCAGGGTTGGCATGTTTTTGCTGTAGGTGGAAATAACAGGTAAAAACTGTCCCGACAAAAATATATTTTCTTTCCCCTATCTATCAATGCATGTGAGGCATTGTTATGCTTTTAGTTTTCCATTTATTATGCAAGTGACATAGTTTTGAACTCAAATTTTGGTTTAGTAATCAATAACTTTTAGGGATTGTTAAGTTTGAAAGCTCGGAAAAACTAGAGTGAACAACATCCTGACAAAAATAGGTTTTTGCCAAGCATAAAACAAAACTACATTTTTCACATTAATTTATGTCTAGTATCACATTTAAAAAAAATTGGTGCAAAAGAATTGTATATTGTTATAATGACCCATCACCTGTTGGAAAACAACCATTTGGGCATTATAACGAGCATCGACTGTATCTCTATTTGTAAATTTATTTTCTACCAAATTACTTTCCAATGTAACAGCATAAAGTTGATTATTGTAATGATTTCACGTCTGAGTTACATATAATACATATTGAGTCAAATGTTTTTTTCCATAAAACCGTTTTTGCCACTGTCCCGACAAAAAAGCCCAACCCTGCAAGCAACAGTATAAAGATTGGAAGCAGTTTCGAAATCAGTGATTAAAATAACTGATGAATGACAAGATCCAAGGGGAGAAACTCAAAATGATTTGATAAATAACTTTTAGCATCTTAAATTGCTTCACGCGGGCAGCATTTAATTTATTAATTTATCCTTATACTAGCTATAATACCTGGCGTTGCCCAGATTTTCTTCTATTACTGGAAGGATTTGAAAAGTGACACCATGATAAAGGCATAAACCATTATACATATACTGGCAGGATGAAAGAATGCCATGGAAGACAGATGGTAGCATGAACACAAACAAGCGTAACTCGACAACATAAATACGTTAGGGCCACACACACTTAGAACACTCATTCCAGTATGTGCCGATTCTTTAGAAATTCCGTAGAGGAATGTGTATGAGGTGCATGTATGGTTAAGCAGTAGTAGTTGGATGAAAGCATGTCTGAAATGCATTACTAGGGAACCACAGTAACCCAAGTAAACATTCTGAAAGTGACTGTTGAGGCCCAGGAATTTTTCGACAGTTTTTGTCCATTTCAGGCATTTGCCACTCTGACAAACTTTTGAAGCAGTCTAACATTCAAGTCAGATCTCGTTTGGTGTATATGAAAAATTTGGTGACAATAGATCTAAAATTGTAGATTTGTATTGAGAACATACGCGCACACAAACAGAATATCAGTTTTATATATAGACTAGCTATAATACCCGGTTTTCTTCAATTACTGGGAGGATTGAAAAAAAGACAAACCATTATAATGGAATAAATCATAATACTGGCAGCATTAAAGAAGTGACAAACCATTGTAAAGGCATATGCATGTCTGAAATGCATTGCTATGTTAACCAAAGTAAACATTCCGAAAGTGATTGTTGAAGCCCAGAAATCATTTCTGCCGACAGTTTGTTTGTGGACCAAAAAATGTAGATTTTTTGCCGATTTCTGGCATTTGCCAGCTCTGACAAACTTTTAAAGTAGCCTATCATTCAATCCCGGTCCTGTACTATTGAAATACCCGCAACATCAGCTATCTCACGCAGCTTCAATATGTGATCTTCCATGATGATACAATGGACTTTTTCAATGATTTGCAGGGTGGTGACCCATGGCTGGAACTAGGGGGAACAACATAACATAATTTGTCCCCAGTCATTAAGGTAAATTATACAAGTTAAAGGGGACAACTGCCATGGTGGCTTTATAAAATCATCAAATTTTACAGTGGTGGGGTGGCAAAATCATGTTGTCCCCCTGAGTGAGCTAGCCCCTACCTGGTGCCAGAGATGTTTTTCATCTTCTGTAGCTGTGTGACCCATTTATAAATTTGTTGATACTCAAATAAGTGGTTTTTAATGATAGCGCAGAGTGTCCCCATGAACTTGTCGCATTTCAGCTTTTAGGTAAAAACTTTTTTTTTCATTGTACGGCACTTATTTCTATAATACATTTTCAAAATAATTGCTACAACCCGAAATTGGAACACCACCAAAAAAGTAAACCGCAAAGTTTTTTGTGCTCTAACTTGTTATTACAGATTTTGAAGAGATATTGCATTTACAATAATTTGAAAGTGATCGTGCTGACATTTCATAGAATAGGGGTTCTCGAACTGTGCACTGCCGACCTCTGTCAGGGGCACCACTGAATGATGACGCTGACAAAGGTTTTTTGAAGAGCTTCTTTGTTAAACTGCTCTAGAGTGCCATGGATAAGCGTTGATTAACGAAAGAGGTCACTGGTGGAAAAAGTTTGAGAACCTCCGTGATAGAGATTTACCTTACTTATTAAACAACTCTTATACAGTCTGCAGTGGCACAAGTACACATGTGAAAATTTTATTCATCAATAATAAAATCTTAAGGGCTTGAAAGGGTGGTTAAAAAAAAGTTATTTTTCTACTCTTAGCTGAGAACTTCATCTATAAATCTTAAAAATTTTTAATAAAAAAAATCTGAAAATGATATACAATAGTACGTAATACACAATAAGACGTTTCTACATTATGTTAAACTATAATCCATGGATTATATGCAGGATGATAGTGATTTTTTGATGCAGCAAATATCTCAGTTTTTGTCGGATGGGACACTAAATGTGCAAATGATGTCATGAAATTAACATTATCCAGAGTAAATTTCAAAAACAGTATGGTAAATGCTCTGGTAAAGGAAGAGACGTATGGAGAATGTAAAAAAGAAAGCCAGAGAGAGAGGAATAACTAATACCTCTCCCCTTTCAAAAACGACATCAACCAGTGATGTGCGAGTTCCGCTTTTTAAAATATTTCCAATGATTACATTAGTTATTTTTACTTCAAAATGCAGAGCGGAATTTCGTGAAAATGTACCACAGATTTCCATGCATGGAAAAATTACTGTATTTTGGCAATGGCAGACTTCCCGTTTTTATTTATGTATATATTTATTTCTTTTGAGCAGAAAATCAAGTCTTCAGCACCACTTCTATATGAGAAATGTGCCGATGATGTAGACTACATTGCATTAATCAAATGTAAGTACTTACTCAGCTTGATCATAATTAGAAGTTGCAAGTTCTTCAGGAAAAAATTGTTTCATTTCATTAATTAAAATATATCATTAGTGCTCATTGTTTTCATAAATCAGAATCATGAGTTCATGGTTTTTCAAGATTTTTTTTCATCTTTTTTTTTTCTTTATTCCAGCATTTAACATGCCAGATACGTTTCAGTCATGGTTCCTACTGATCCAACTGCATATGTGGTAATGTTTTTAAGTGTATACACAAACTTTTTTATGAATCCCCCCCCCCGTCATTTACTTTTTATTGAATTTAAAAGTCATAATTTTTCTGAAGCTGTGCCCAGACCTGCTGCACTAAACAATGCCCCGGCCATGCAAAAACTAGTTTTTAACTGCAAAATCACCTCAAAAACAGATTTTTAAGTGGTGTGGTGTAGCATTACAGGTGTAGAACCCACACCATGTGTGTTTTACTCTGTTTCTTGGAATTTTGAGTACAGTGATACCCTGGCTAATGAATGCCTTGGCTTCTCTCTCACATCCAGTTGTGAAGTTGTTTATCTAAGCCTTTGGTCAGTATTCATCTTTTCTACAGTGCTTCTTATTGATCATTGATCATTTTTGTTGCACCACTGTCATTTTCTGCACACAAGGGCTAATTAGACTGGGACCTACAATTTACTACCGATTGGCAGGCTTGTTTTTTATACTCATCGAGACGTTGGTGAACTAACCCCTCAATGGGGACTCCCTGCGGTAGCATTTTTTTGCTGCGGTCAAGTCGCCATTTTTTGTTGTACCCCTGTGTCAGGAAATTTTTCTGACAAGGACGGACCGGGTATCGAACTTGCAACACCTACAGTGATTCTTAGGGTTTTATGAAACTTATTTTCAAATTTTGGGAACCGTTTCTGGAACAAATTAAAAGATTTTTCATATAAACCTATAGGGAAATTGCATTTCGATTAACAAATATGATTCTGGAATGCATTATCTTTAGTCAAGGTATCACTGCATCTTATGGTGGGGGAAAATTTGAAAATTGATATTGATATAAAAAATATTGAAATATTTTGATATTGTCTAGTAGGTGTGTGACTTAACACTAGAATGGCACAGTTGCCAGTCATTTTGACTGTTTTTGATTTTGAAAACATTATTTGGGCAGTATTTGACACACACTTAAATTTTTGTGACTTTTCATTATTTCTGTTCCTCTTTGTGTACAAAAATTTTAAGATATTGAATGTTTTGTTCAGGAGATATAGTGGGGAGATGTAGTCATTTATGCCTAGTACCTCCAAGAGTGCTATATGTATAAATTACATTTTTTCTCGTGGTCTGGGTTAAATAATTTTGCTTTATGTTTTTATTCCTTTACTCCCTATCATTCCCTGATCGCATACACAACAAAGCACACTCACCAGTTACATACAGATAAAAAAATAAATAAAACAATGATATTTGTTGCATCATGGTATTCCAGCTAGCTAGCTAAAAAGGCTATCTGTGTGGGACAGTAGAAATTCATGTAATCACAACCAAAACATCATTTCTTATTTAGTTATATAATTGTGTTTATTATCAAAGTTGAGGAAACTTTTTTTTCTCATGGTTCACCATGCAAGATCAGTTTTTGTTTTAGTTAGTCTTTTCATGGCACCATCTGCTTTGAAAGCTTTCTAGAAAACACAGAGCTTCACTCAAATGGCTCTTAGAAGGCACCATGTTTGAACAATTATATATTATCAGAACTGAACCACATTTCGGACAATGTATCTGGGACCGGGGAGACTTAGGATGCAAACTCTGACAATGTAAATCATATGACTTTTTGCTATATCCATCCGAAAGAGAAAGTAGTGATTCCATAGCTGACTGGTCTGCATTAGATAATATGGTGAAAAAAGACAAATTTATTTTTTCTAATTTGTGTACTATTCTTTATAAATTAATTTGTAAAATGGAATTTTAGTAAGTGGATCTAGTATTTTTCCCCAATAGTGCAAATTCATGGTGACATAAGGTTTTAGTTGTTCACGCACTCTGTGGATAACAGTCTGAATACATATTGCCCATATCGGTTTGCAGTTATACTATTTTCCCACTCAAGGGGCTTAGCAATATGGTAACAGACACCATACCCTCAAACCCCTTACACCAGTTGCAAAACTTTTGGGAATTCACAGAATGATATTTCTTCACAAATGCATGACCCACAATTCATGTTACACTACTTGGTGCTAGAGTAATGGACAAAATTGCCTAAGCTCTTCCTACATAGGACACTAAAGATGATGATAGTTTGAATATAAAGGACCTTGTTAAACATATTTGAAAAGGCACTCATAATCGAAATGGAGCAATCTACGTTGTGATGTTGGGGCAGTGTTTATCTTTATTTTTTTAATGTAAAAATCTTAACAGTTGTCCTCTATATTTTCATATTTAAAGATGGAAAATGATTTTATAGACACCCTGTATGCTTAAAAAGAGTAAATTTCTTCGGCATTAATAGATTAACCATGTGGGACAATGCTTGCTATTTTTTATTTTAAAAATTCGGTGTATTTTAATTTAGTTTTTTTTTATAGGTATAATGTATAGTCTGGCCCTTCTAGTGTTAATGTTTTGCCTGTAACTTCATTCCATGACAGTACCTATGCCAGTTTATATGCCTTTACAGCAGTGCTACAACATAGTCAGTCTGTGTGTATATGTTCAATACAAATCTCTCATTTTCAATCAATCTTTAAATTTTTGCAGGACTTAAATGATAGGCTACTTGAAATTTGTTTTTTTAAACTTTGAAAAGCTTGAGAGAAGACAGATAATCTAATCAGCAAAAGCTTTCTCTTTCGCCCCAAAATTCCTGTACAGAACCATTTATGTGAAACTAAAAGATGCCAGCAGCATTTATATAATCAGCACAAACCTTTCTATAAGAATAATAATAATTATGAGACAGTTTTATTCTTTGTGGAATTCAACATGAAATGCAAATTTATTTTAGGGATTTTCATTTTCTTCATCTTACAGGATGTGCATGACAAGAATGGGATCGGAAGAACATGCAAGAGCTCTGATAAACAGAATGACTGAAGCTATGTGGGAAGATGTTCAAACACGAATGACAAAATTAGGCGTAAGGTGGTTTTTTTATTGTACTCATTGTTAATTCAATCATTATATGGAGCTGCATATAAATGTCATTGACTATACTGTTATATTATATTATTTACCCCTATATATACAATTGGATCCACTTATGATGAAGTCAGAAAAAACAGCAAAACTATTACATGAAATTCATTATATCCATACTGGCTTGAAAAATGATACGTTTAGGCAAAGTAAAACATTTTACATCCACGATATGCAGGAATTTTAATTTCCATCAAAATACAATGATGATCAATTGTTTTCTATTCCCCCTCTCCATCCCCTGAACTTGGCTTTGGTACCTCTTATCTTGTGTGATCAAGCTCTAATGATTTATTTCATTGCAAAACCCATAGTGCTGCTAACATCATTCAAGAATACAATATTTTCTATTTCCACAGAATTTGTCGCCGAGGGAAAAGAAAAAAACCCTGATTTTCATGAATGAACAATATCAAGCAGCGATTGTTGCATATGATGAGGTGAATTTTTTATATATTTTTTAAAGTGGAGTTTTAATGTATTCATATGTATGTTAATTGGCAGAATTTATTGATACATTCGGGGTATGTAAAATTGAAGTTGGAATATTGTGAGTAATGTAGTGTTTCTGCAGCCTTTTGACCACCCACGAGAAAATTATGAAAATTTACGATCGTCTTAAATTGAGGGAGGGGGAGAAATTTTTAAAGCTCATTCTCTAAGATAGGAAATCTCTGCATACCTTTTGGTGCCTAATCACAGTGTCCATACAATAGTTTTACATGGTAAGCATGTTCTGGTAAATTTAACATCATACTCTCAATTGAAAAAATTAGAATGAATCTGTTGAAAATGCTTAGCAACCTTGCCATGAACCTTGGACAGTTTGTTCACAAATGGGCAAAAAATTAGAATGTGAATTCAAAATAGATTTGAGGTGCAGCACAATAATGGTTATGTATATCATCATCGATCATTTTCAATCCACTGCTGGATGTCGGTCTCTGAAAATTTTTCTATTCCACTCTGTCTGATGCTTTTGCCATCCAGTTGACTCCAGCCACCTTTTGGATCTTGTCGCTACATTTTGTTTGGGGATGCCTTTTCAGACGTTTAACACCACGAGGTACCAATCCAGAATACTTGTTGTCCATCTGTTGTCTTTTCTTCTTGCACTATGTCCAGCTCATTTCCATTTTAGACGTTTAATTCTGTCCATGATATCATATACTTTTGTTTGGCTCCTTATCCATGCAGTTCGTCTTCTGTCTCTCCTTGTGATGCCTAGCATACATCTTTTCATACCTCTCTGCATCGTTTTGCTTGTGAGTGTCCATGTTTCAGCTCCAATGAGTCAGTTCAATACTTTTTCTTTCAAGCATAATGGCATGTTACCTTTCAGAAGCACAGTTTTTGGCCAAAAGTGTTCCACCCGATCCTGATTTTTCTGTTTATTTCATTAATGATTCCGTTGTCCATGGTAATTTCTAGTTCCAGGTATACATTTCTACTTTTTCTATCTCTGTGTTGTTGAGCAAGACTGTCCTCTTCAATTCAAAGGGGTTGAACATAACTTTAGTCTTTTGCAGATTAATTTTCAAGCCCACCTGAATACTTGCCTTCACCAGTTCTTGTATCATTTCTTCTACTTCATCTGGATTACTGCTGACAACAATGTCGTCAGCAAAACACAAATGGTTGAGAAATTTTCAGTTTATTTTAATTCCTTTCTCATCCCAATCCAGTTTTCTGAATACTACTTCTAAAACAGCGGTAAAGAGTTTTGGTGAGATAGTATCACCCTGTTGGACTTCTTTTCCAAGTTTAATCTTTGCTTGCCGTTCATCCAAAAGAATGGTTACAGTTGCTTTGTCTCAGATTTTCTTAATGATATTGATGTAAATCTTCTCTATCCCAGTTGCGTTTAGAGCTTTAACAGCAGATCTATATACTACTACTACTAAACCTAGACATGCACCTCGTCCATATTCCTTTGCGGAACCTCTAACGAATTGGTACATGCGGGAATGTGCGTGTACGTGTAGTGAAACCTGATGTAAAGTTTGTTTCTGTGTAATGCTTGTTATGTGTAGTGCTGCCATCTTCCACCAGTTTTTCAAACTATGAGTGAAGTGTAATGATTGAATAATTAATCGTTGTAGGCCTGTTGCTCTCTGTGGCGAGACTTTTTAATGGAGAGATCGGCTCGCATTTCCGACTCAAAGTTGGGAACCACAGGAAACCAACTTCAGCCGACCACCACTGCGGTGACGGTGGGGTTCGAACCCGGATCCTCTCAACGCGAGTCCGTCATTATGACCACTCAACCACCTCAGAGGCCGATCTATATACTGGGTGTTGCCTTGAAATATCTACAAAGGGGTGATGTTGGGCATCAAGAGGAACAAAAATTGCCATAGAACATGGTATCTCAAATGGGGGAGGGGGTGGGGTTGATTTTTTTATTTAAATCAGATTTTTTTAAAATTAAATCATGATTTTGTTTATTTTAATGATTTTTTTAACAAAATATATATATTTATTGTGTGTTAGTAATGTATATATATTTATATATACATTACTAACACGCTATAGTCTGTTTCAGGTTAACTTTGCAGTGAAGAGAAAGGTAGAGAGTGTATTCCTTCGCCGCAAAATATAGTTCTCATATATCGGAGGTTTAAGATGAACCTTTATACATAATATTTCAATTTTTTCTATGATTTTGAAAAAAATACTGAAAAAAAGTCGTTTTGAACCGATGTTTACTTGTTTAAAATTTTTAAATTATAAAAAATATTGGTTACCATTATTAAAAATCCATAGCAACGGCAACGACACTCTGGCGCGATATCCTAGAAATTTTCCCCGCCAAAATCACTGTCGTGTTTTTTTTCGTTACACAATTATATACTGTATATATACATTTTTTTTTTTTTTTCGTTATTTGGTTGAATTTTCCATAACGATACAATTTTTCATTCAGTTTTACATGCAGTTGTAGGCTTACATAAAAACGAATATTCAATCAGTTTTATTTTCTCCTAAAAATAGGCTTCAGTGAGTTCAGATATTCACTCATAGATTACAAGAAGTGTTTCTCTTCCACGAGAGTGCCGATACTATTGTGACTTGTGAGAGGCCCTCTATGGGTGCAGAAGTTTTGGTTATAGATCCTCCTTTTTTTAATTATTTATTTTTTGCCATGTTTATGGGATAGTTTTAGTTTCCGATCACGGAGAGTGTTGACAGAGTCGCGACTTCCACTCGCACGAACGGACACCATCTTCCACCCACCTGTTTCTCCTCATGCCCCTTGCCTTTAGCGTCTCTTCAAATACAATAAATGAGTGGGGTGGGGTGGGGGGGGGGTCCACAGTGGTTTGGGCTTTCATCTGTTATGTGACAGTTGTGTCTTAATTTTCACCAGAGATAGCCACGCTAAAGTTCTCTGCTCTTCCATTCCTGAATACTATATTTTTGGTTTTTGAATATTCGTTGTAAACAAAACTCCATAAGAATAATTCGTAATAACCATGAGCAGCACATCAACCGTAACAAAAGACTAAAGCTGTCGGGAAAACAAGTGGCATCGACGTATACCGTTCGGGGAAGGGGGGAGGTCGAGTGACGGAAATTTCGGCAAGAAAAGTGAGTAAAAAAATTCTAAACTTTTCCGTATCATTATTATTATTTGGTGCTATTCCTGCATTTGCACGTGAAAACAGAGTTAACCTGCTTCTTCTTAATTTATTTAACATTAATTTTTTCCATATAAATTGAAGAAAAAATTAAAAATCCCCAAGTTTTTGAGAGCCATGGTTAATATACAGTATTTTAAAATTACACGTTGCTTTCATAATATTGTTTAGATTTTTTTTTGTAAATAAATTTCAGCTGAGGGAAGGGAAATATTGCAGAAAAATATGACTTTTTTGAAATTTTTAATGTTACTTACGGCACATCAATGAAGAGTAAGTGACACGCTGATAGAAGATAATTATTTTTTCTAAATTTTAAAACATTTTCTAATCAAAAAACAAAACAAATGATTTCAAAAACCTCACTTTAATTTCTGAAAGTATCGGCAGTGGTTTGCTTTTAATTCTATAATTATTACTTATTTAACTGTGCAATTACGCTACACGTAAAAAATATTTTTCTCAGTGAGATTGGCGAGAATCGGCCATACCTTACCGAGGCTGCGCATCGATACATTGGTTAAGAGGCTTTCGTTCCCATAGCAACGAGTGATGCGGTTCCCTCGTAGCTTCCCCTTCACTGCAAAGTTAACCTGAAACGGACTATAGTAATCTATATTTTCTTAGAATATACAATTAAAGAAATTTTAATTTATAAAAATAACGACTATTTAACAAATATTTGCAAACTAAAGATAAAGAATTATATACAGTGAAACCTGTCTTAAAGGGAATCAAAATATAGTCTGTTCAATGATTAGTACTTTTATTTGCACCTTTATAAAACGAAAATCTGTCTAAAACTGAATGTTATTTCAGTCTGTTTATGTTCCGTTTCGTACAGGTTTCACTGTACTTGTGAGATATGTCAGAACATTTTATTAACATTTTCGGGTCTGAGCTATTTCGACTGTGTTTGTCCCTGTGGACTGAGGGTTTTCGGTACTTTTCATGAGTTTTTTAAAAATACTTAGAATATATACATCTCAACAGTTTGTTTTTACTAGAAATTTCAAATTCTTTTCTTTCATAATATATTAATTATTTAAAGGTACTAATAATTAATATTTGATGAGAAATAATTAAAACTATGTTTTAGAGTTTTAAAAAAGTTCAGCAAAAAACAATTTTTAACATAAAATTTCAAACAATTATGAATAAAAACTTATCCAAATGTTGTACAAATATCTAAAAATGGTTTTTATTTTAAAAAAATCATCTTGTCATCAACAAACATGGCTACCTTACCTAGGAAGAAAAATGTGTTCCAACTATACTTACTTTTACATCATTTCATAAAGCTACATCCTTTGGCGGCTGCCATCTATAAGCATATATATATATATTTTTTGGAACTAGTAGATTCATAGATTATGTTTAAAAACACTGGGAACATATATATTCAGCCATTTTATAGCTACTAGAGTTAAAAGTTAAGCCCGAGTCAGACTCAAGCTTAGTTCCCTTGAACAAAAACGGCATCCCGAGTCAGGCTCGGACTTAGACCGGAAAGTGTTAAGAAAAATATCTATTCAAGAAATGTAAGTTTCTTTTTCTATCTTGCATATATTGTATTGAATAATTTTACCCTTAATAACTGTTCGTTTGCTTCATTAGAAACACTTTTTGTTTTGATGCTTTGTCTACTCCTAATCTGTTTCACTATCTGTAATGAACTACACCAAATGTTGAAAAAATCCTTTCATCACAGGCAGTCTATACTTTGGCTCTTGTTAGCAAGTTCAAAAAATCACGTATCACTCTCTGTAATCTCTGTAATTACATCTACCCAAAACATTAAAAACTATTTGACTGCTCAAAATCAGACGTATCAACAACCTTAGGGTAAAAATAAAAATAAATATTTCCAGCATGAAATGATTCCAACTTCCCCAAAAATTTTAATGTAATTGCCGGGAACCTAGAGCCACAGTTTTGTTTGATAAATTCAAGATCCTTATTTCTCTCTTCTTTTGTGACATCAATTCCCATATTAGAAATTAACACTGATAAGCTTAGAATAAATCTTTTTCCATGCTAGTTAGGAATACCCATTCAGCTCAGGTGCAGTTGTTCTTTAGTATAAAATCAATAGTTTTGGCTATCAATTTCAGAATCGCAATCATGTCTTCTACATTTATTTTTAAACCAATATTTACAATCTTACTGGAGATGTCACTATCTATTTGAGATCTGTGGTCTTCACAAACTTTGGTAACAACTGATGAATTTTAACATAAGATTCAAGAGAATGACAATAAGTATTCCATCGTGCCTCTACAGGAAGTATTAATGTACTTCCACCTTCTGTATGATACCATGCTTTTGAGATGATGATGATTGTGAAAATATTTAAATATGCTGTACATGTAACATGCTTTGTTTTAACCAAATCTATGGCTAGCAGGTTTAAAATGTGGGCACTGCACCCATATGCAAGTCCAGAAAAGTCAAGCTCTTCACCCAGAGTCTTTCTGGAAGAAGCCATATTTGCAGTTATTGTCTGTAACAAAACTTGTTACTTTACATTTAAAGTTTTCTTCTGTTCATTTCGCTGAACTAAAAACCGAATTTGCTAAATAATTTCCAGTATGTGATGAGCCAGATGTGTCAATAGCATCAGCATAGATGACCACACTGCTTGATAACACACGCACAATTGGTTCATTATGGATATTTATCCATCCATTGATTGCCATGCAAACTGTCTGATTTTTTAAGTCAGCTTTACATCCCATCATTGTAAATCTTGAGCAACCATTTGTCCGCTAAATCTGTACGACTATCGCATCTCTGATATAATAATATATATTTTAGTACTATATAAATAACATTTAAAAATATAAAAATAATTTAATTAAAATTTAAATCACTTTTTAAAGCTGCATAAATAATTTTATTTGATTAAAACGGGTATTTTTTCCATACCTGAAATTGATTGATTAAAATCAGTGATTTAAAAAAAAATCAGTTGATTTAAATCATGATCACAAGTCTGATCGCAAACCACGTTTAGTCGGGGCAATCGCAAAAATAGATGTCAAGAGGACAGAGAAAGAGGCTGTCGGTTGATCGCTGATTTCTATCCTTTGATATTAGCGTCCAACAATTGTTACTCTGGTGTTGTCAGGTGTGCAATGACCTTTGCAGCCACAACGTCAAACAACTCCTGTAATCATTTCTCTTCATCTACTTTCTAACATTGAACTGTGCTGCACAGGCAATATTGTAATCATGCTGTCAAATAATTTTTTTGCTTATTATTGGCCTTTTTTCCCCACTCGATGTCACACCTTTCATAATTATTTTTGAGATTTTCACCAACTAAACATGGTTTGCAATACCATGTTCTATGGCAGTTTTTGTTCCTCTTGATGCCTAATATTGCCCTTCTAAGTTTGTCACCACTTCAAGGCAACACCCTGTATAATATATATACACATACACAGGCTTCTCACATTAGATCACTCACCCACAATTTTGATTTTGGGGTGCTTCCTCCCATCGAAAGTTAAAAACTTTGTCATGTTAGCCTAAAAACACGAAAACTATAAATTTTGAAGTACATGAATAGAATTAGAAGAATAACTAATTTTTTATAACCAAATGAGGGGGAAAAGGCATGTAATGGAAGAGACACATTTATGCTGTGATAGGAAAATTTTTCAATGCGTTTGATAAAAATGACAAAAAAATTTATCGGTCAGGTTGGCAGAAAAACTCTTAGGAAAAAAATATTTCTTATACGCAAACACAGTTGTTTTCTGATCTAACTGAATGAATGTCAAACTCTTGCAGGGATTTTATGGTAGCGATACAGTCCTTGCTGCTTCTGTGTGGCGGACGTTATATAGCTTCAAGTGTGACGATCCTAGATTACTGGAAACTGTAGTTTTCTACATCAGGAGACAGGTAACTGGGGGGTTTTTTTTTCTGTTCAGAAAAGTTAAGTTATTGTCTTAGCAAATTGTTCTACATCCAAGAAGTAAAAATTTCTAATATAATTTGGGTGAAGAATATCTTTGACCTTTGAAAACCAAACACACCCCGCTTCCCATCTCATTGAGATATCGAAACATTCCTGGAGGATGGGTGTGTCTGGAAATTTTATTAAATATCTGCAGAATAATAAATAAAATATTACATATAGATTGCACATATAAATTCACTTATAATCAATGTTCGTCAATGGACGTATCATAATATACGGAGGAAGAAATTAAAGAACTCCGAAAGGTATAACCGCCAGATCACGCTCATCTTAGAGTAAAGAGTTGATTTGAAATCGTAGTATCGCCAAGACTAATTAAGATTGATTGTCTCTGGAATATAATCTCAACTTACAATTTGATTAGACATTCGTCAGTACAAAATGTCGATAGGCGCAACGTCGCTTGGCTCTCAGTAGATGAGTTTCAGCAAAGAATATCTGCAAACACTACTTCATTGCAGTGAAAAATCCTATATAATAATACCCTCTATAACATTGTTTCCTGAAGTGGCTTCTTTCTCACAAAGGGGGCATGTAGAAGATATAGGTTGGATCGAGTTGGGGGGGGGGGGGGAACGATGAGAAAAAAGTTCTGATTATGATAGGGAGATAGAACAAAAAAGTTTGGGAAAGTCTGCTCTATGATGATAACCACCTGTATAATGAACAGTACTGCTTTTCATTTCTGATGAACTTTTCAGAGTGTCGATATATCCCATCTGTAATGATAACTCCTTTATAATGATGATATGTTTCTCCTGGTCTTTTTTTGAGCATCATTATACAAATGTTTCATTGTACACTTAATGTGATCACATCGGGATTGAGGGTTTTTGATAAAAATGCCAATATATAACTCTATCCAAAAAAACTGAATAGGGAATACCATCATCATACCGCCTGTTTGATCGAGAGGAACAACTTAGTTTTTCTTTTCTACACAAGTGATTGCAAAATGTTCAATCATGTGCTGTTTCTCTCCCCCTCCCCCGATATTGTTCTAAAACAGATAATTTTGCTTTAAGCAATATTATAATAACAATACCCTCATACAGGGTGCATAGCTAATGAGGTATGGCATTTTACTAGTGAACCATTAGTCCTAAAAGCATACTTCCAATTAGAAAAATTGTCCAAATAATGTGTATTACTTAGATATGTCGTTCTATTCATGTTTCAAGGGGTTGTTATGGTTATTAAAATAAAAAACTCAACTTTTGTACAGTTCCTGTGTGCCCCGAAGCCCAGTTAAAAAGTTGTTTCTCTGTCTTTCCTGATGCCAACAAAAATATTCCATGTTTTTAAGTGCAATATTCACCGATATTCGAATTTAAAAAACAAGAAATTTGGGAAAAACAGCGTTAAATACAGGTAAAACAGTTTCTTCGCAAAGGGGTTATGGTGAATCACTAGGTAGCTCATTCTATCACTCACTCACTGGGTCTCTGTTGCTCACGCACCTTAGGTCACTTTATATCACTCACTCACAATGTTACCCACTATTTCACTCGATCACTCTTAGTAGGCCAGTCACTCACTCGATGTCTAGATTGTTCATTTACTCCCTAGGTTGCTCACTAAGGGTGGTATTCACTGACATGGTTTAACCTATAATTTTTGGATAAGAGATCAACATAGATTGGTTAAAAACCTGAATTTAACCAATCCGTGCATATCTCTTATCAAAAAATTGTGACTATAGTTTAAACTATGTCGGTGAATACTGCCTTTACTCATTCACTCACTGGGTCTCTCATTCTATCAAGAGTTGGAAAAAAAAATCTTGGTTTTTTTTTATTGAAAAAGAAAAAAAAAACAACCCAGCCCGGGTGGGTTTTTCTAAAAAAACGTTTTTTGGGGCAAAATGGGGGGAAAATATTAAATTTCCTATTTCCACAACCTCAAAATATTTAATTTAAACACGTATGTACATCTTTTATTATGTCTAAATATACTTTTTGGTACGTGTTAAACTATGCATTTGATTAACAAAATTGGCCGCACAAAATAAGGGAATAATTGTTCACATGCAAACACACCCACTTCTGCATAATTATATCTGAACCTTGAGTTGTATGCAGAACTGCCGCAAGAAGATTGTTTGTGGTAAAATAAATGAATTTGGAGGAAAAAATCCAGGCACCATCCTCATTTCTCAGAATCTTCATTATCCAAATTTTTCAACCTTCCCCCCACAGAAATGATTCAAAAGTGCCTTGATCCATTGAAAATAAAACCTTTAGCTATGTAACCAGAACCATGAAGTTGGTTTTTTTTAAATCAAACCCAAACTTTCAGTGTCACATGAATCTCTTTTTCTTGAGTTCCTCGCTGTTGAAGAATATCCCTGCTTCATTAAATTAAATTTTGAAATATTTTTAAAAGAGCAGTAATAATTAAAAATTGATCTGGTTAAGAGGATGATATAGCAGTCATTCTGAGGATTCATTCCTCTGGAGGCGTTTTCCACTTGTCCAAATTAGCCATTTTTGGGAACTTAAAACTACAGAATAACTTGAATTTTCATTAAATACAAATGTCAATAACATTATTGTATATTAATACCGCTTCATTCAAGACAACCTGTCATGCATAGCAACAGACCTATAGAATGCCTTCATCTGGCTGACGATTTCAACTGGCCAATTTTTGGGGTTGGGTTTATATTATGAGCATCGTGAAAAATCAAGCTGAGGCTTATTTTCTGTTAGGTTTTAGTTTCGGGGAAAACTATACTTTTTGTTCTGTTTCACTTGAAGGTGTTCATTACCAGTGTTCAATTCAAGAATCCCACAAAGTTATTTTCTTTCCGTTATGAGCTAATGTTATTTTTGTCTCGATATTTCAATTATGAAAGCCTCATGTACATATATAAAACTTATAAAAAAAAAAATCATGCAAGCATGTAAATATTTTTCGAATGAAAATTCATTTACATACATTGGTTTACTTCTTCAGAGGCTTCAATTCATTTATACAAGAATTTGTGTGTGTGAAAAATTATTGTGTATTATAAATGAGCAATAATTTCTTTGAATATGTTTATATCATATTACATAATTATAATATGTGTCACATATATCATAATATGTGAAATACATATGACTGTTAATTTTCCATCAATGAATTGTTGGTCTGTGAATTTTAGTAGTGTGAATTTTCCGTAAAACCCAGACAACCAAGCATCTAGATGCGGCCCTATTCAGAGGCTATCATTGTTTGAGGGCGACTGTTGCAGGAGGTTTCACTGTACGAAGTATCAGCAGTTGACAGAAGTTGTTTCCTCACCTTCATCTAAATCCTTGTAGATAGGTAGAGATGGTTTTTCCTCAGCCCAGTATATTTTCTTTCATTGATGTTAAACTCCCTGTGAATAGAAGGGTTTCTTTCCTTCCAAGAAAACTCTGTCCCCAAAGTTATTTAAGACCTGTTACATAAGCACTGATTAGTTTGTTATTCTTGCTCTCGTAAAAACCATAAAATCTGTCATGGAATTGAATCAAACCAAGATTGTTTTAAAAATTATTTAAAAAATGGCATTCTTAGGTTATCTAATGCTAGCATAGTGTTAATTTGTGTATTCCTGTGATTCCAGGTGTCCCACTTGGATTCTCAAGATACAGAAACAGTCTTATTCGATGGAAAACTGGAGTTTTTATCTTTAAGTCACGTGTTAGACGAATTCAGCAGAAATAAATCCCCTACGTAATTTTTTTAATTGTAAGATAAGCAATAAAAACTGATTTGTGACATCAAATTTAAAAAATTGCTGTCATTATAATTTTTATACAAGTTTGCTTTTGAAACAGTTGTCTGCGATCAATGACAAATGTATCATCTATGATCAATGACAAATATTTCGGACCGCAAGAATTTTTTACAGTAAATTTAATACATCAAAACATGTTTTGTGTTTAAAAACAAAAATCCATACACATATTGGTTTTTTCGACAATTTCTCTTCAAAAGAATATTGAAAAATTTAACGATAAAATATATTGATCGATATCTGTGACCTAATCAGAATACAGAATGAAATCTCTTGTCTATGATACTATGTAGCGTGAACTTTTGTGTGAGATTTCAAAGAACATTTGTCTCGATAACTTTTATCACACAACTCACATTGATATGGTCTCTCCTTGGTATGAATAAGCTTGTGCCTTGTTAGTTGTGTTTTGAAAGCGAATTTCTTTTCACATAAATGACATTCATATGGCTTTTCTTTTGTATGAGCCACTCTATTATGAATGTTCATGTTTGTGATACTTGCGAATACTTTGCCACATTTCTTGCATTTTTACGGCTTCTCCATGCTGTGGGTTCTCCTGTGACCAACTAATGCGGAGCGCTGAATGAATGCTGCTCCACAAACTTCACATTTGAACTGTTTTTCCTGGGTGTGAATCATTTTGTGTTCACGTAAATAGTCTTGTCTGGAAAACTTCCTACAGCATACGGCACACTTGTGCAGCTTATCATCAGAATGCACCTTTTTGTGTTTTGCCAAGACAGACATGTCTGAGAAATTTTTGTCGCAAACCTCACAATGGTACGGCTTCTCTCCGGTATGGATCCTTTGGTGTGTTTTCAAGTTGCAGTTGAAAGAGAAGGATTTATTGCAAATTTCACATTTGTACCCTTTTCCTTTCATGTGAGTTCTCATATGCAATCTCAAGTTTGTGACATTTTTATGGCAAACTCCACATTCATATTTTTCTCCAGTATGAATTCGTTCATGTACCATCAAGGAAGACGTGTGTGAAAATTTTCTGTCGCATACTTTGCAATGATATGGCTTTTCCCCGGTATGGGTCCTTATATGTATGGTCAAAGTACAACGATGTGTAAATCTGTTATTGCAAACTTCACATTCGTATGGTTTTTCTCCAGTGTGGATTCTCATGTATGTTTTGAGGCCGGAATAGTTTGCAAAATTTTTATTACAAACTGCACAATTGTGTGGTTTCTCACCGCTGTGTATTCTTTGATGTGGAGCAGTTAGGTTGGAGCTGCTGTTAAATTTTTTATCGCAAAGTGTACACTGGTGCGGTTTCTCCTCAGTATGAGTCCTTTTATGTGCAGCCAAACTAAAGCAACTTCTCTTGCCACATATCTCGCACTCATATGGCTTTTGTCCATTGTGGATTCTTCTATGACAGTCTAAATTGGACTGTCTGTGGTACTTTTTGCCACAGAGCTCGCATTGGAACGGCTTCACATCAGAATGAATCAGTTTGTGCAAGAGCAAAGTAGCTCGAAACGGGAATTTTTTAAGGCAGGTTCTACATTTATAGGGCTTCTTTTGAGTGTGAATGCGTTTGTGACTTCTGAACTTGATCAGCGAATGAAATTCTTTGCAGCAAATATCACAACAATATGGCTCATTAGTGTTGTGGACTTTGGAGGGGGAATCATTCAAGTTCGTTGCCATACTCAAATGGACCTGTGTCTTTTGAACTTGCTCTTAAAATTCAGATGTTAGCTATGATTTCTGGAAAGTGTGAAATATTTATTAATAGATCAGCACAAGGACATAATGAATTTTCGAAAAAATAAATATTTTATCACTGTCAAATACCAACTACGATCAAGCAAAATATGATTAGTAATTCTACGATTTGCTCATTATAATACTTGACATAAGCTGTGTTAACCTGCATTATAACGGCAGAAAAAGTGAAATAAAGGTCAGAGATAAATAAAAACTTGAGTAGAAGATTGAGATAAAAATAGAATTTTTGACAAATACAGTGAAACGTGTATAAAACGGAACGTCAAGAGACAAATTATTTTCCGTTACAGAGAGGTTTCGGTTTTATAAAGGTGCTCGCAAAAAATATATTCAGTATTTTTTTTGTATCATTATGCAAAGCTTAAATTTTGAGAATATCATCCAAAATACTGTTGACCAACGAGTATTAAACAGTGACATGCATATTATTACAGTATGTTGAATTTTTGTAATGTTATTTCAAATTACTACACATTTGAAATTTTACATACTCAATGCGCAAATAGTTGAACTTCATTATGAAACGCTCTCCTGAATAGCAATAAGATGAACACTTACTTATGTCAAAAGTAAAAAAAAATTACTTAAAATTGCAAATAATTTAGAAATGGTGCATACCTTTTTTAAAATAGTGACAATGCGATCAACAACCAATAACCTTTGTGAAAAAAAATACTGTATTATATACATTTCTGGCCATATTTATCTATACGTGAATTATTTTTTAAAATAATCAAGTACAGTTTTCTGTACCAGTGCCGTTTTTACAATACGGTTTTCTGTAAACATTCGCGCATTGATTATCATGCTAAAAAGTTCAGTGTCATTTTTTTGTAAGCTGCAAAGTCCTGTAAATTTGTTAAGGCACTGAACTGCACTTTCTGTTCATCACTCCTGCATTCATCAGTAAGCTGCCCCAGAATAGCATTTTCAATATAGTTTTCATACGGTGCTGCTGTAGCTACTTCATCATCCACTGTTACAAAGTCTGTTACATTTGATTCTACTTTTGCTGCATCTAATGGGTCTTGTAGATTATCACTTTCATGATTGACTGATTCTTCTATTGAATTGATGTCTCCAGGGAAGTTTCTTTCACAAAACAGAGTTATGGTTTCATTATCAACTTCATTAGGGGCCGTTCAAGTATTATGTCATCGTCGATGAGGGGAGGGGGTTTCCGATTTGCTGACTTTTGGTGACAAGGTGGGGGGAGTTTGGATAATGCTTACGTCATAAACCACCCTTTATGAAAATATGATTTAGGATTCAGAGGGGCAGAGCTGATGACGAAATTTTGCTGACAAGGGGGGGGGGGGGTCAGCGTTTTGCTGACTTTTGCTGACAAGGGGAGGGGAAGGGGGTCAAAAATGGCTAAAAATTTGCTTACATAATACTTGAACGGCCCCTTATGGTTTTGTTTCTTCATTCTGGCATTAAAGGCAACAAACCACTCTTCAATGATTTTAGCTGTCATCCACGCCTTTTTGTTTGCTTCCACTCAACTGGTAGACTTCTACAATTTATATTCTTTAAATGGTGGTTTGATGGATTTACCAATAACTAGAGGTTTTCCCTTTTCTCCAGTCATAAAAGCACACAAAAACAGTCGTTCTTTCTACTGTTTGCCTCCAGCACAACTTTCTCCCTTCAAGCAAAGAGCTCTGCTTGGTAGGGCCCTGTAGAACAATCCAGTTTCATTTCCGTTTGCTATGTCTTTTGAATTTAATTGAAGAATACAATGTTAAAGTTTTTGCTCTAATTATTCAGTCTCAGGGTCAACATCAGCGGCTTCACCACATACTTCCTTGAATTTTATTGAATGTAGTTTTCAAAAACTTTCTAGCTACCCATTGGATGCGTGGAAATCTTCCTTCTCAAGTTGTTCAGCAATTTTTTTCTCTTCAACTTGAACCATTGGCCCAGATATTGGCAGTTTTCTAGAACTGGCATCCACAAACTCTTCCCATACAATTTCATTAACTTGTTCATTTCCAGTCTTGTGCATTCTTCATTTTGTTCCTCCGTTTCCATTCAACCATTCTTCTCGAATTTCACGTTTTCCTTTGATGTCATAACATTGGGTTTTTCCAATATCAAACTTTTTTGTTATGTCTAACACTTAAATTTTGCTTTCCTTTTGCATCAATAACCTCCATTTTTGTGTTCAAATCTAAGACGTGTTTCTTGTGATTGATGGCCATCTCTACACCGAATGAAATGCGAAACACATGAAGACTCCAGCATAACAATTTCTTTCTTATCACCTGTCTAACTTTTTCTTTTTTCTACGTGCCCAGGCATTTTTGCACATGCGCATCTTCAGTCATCAATCACTGGCCACCGCAACACAGTGTCACTTAAATTGTGAGTCTCTCCCCACCTATTTTCCTCTCCCGAAATTTCTTTCAGTTTTAACAGGTTTTTATCAAAAAATAGACTAAATGTTCTTTCCGTTTCCGCGTTAGACAGTTTCCGGCTTAAGGAGGTTTCCCATAATAGAAGTAAACATTAATTATCCAATAGACTATTTTTCGGTTCTGTTCAGGACAAGTTTCCGTCTCATACAGTGTTTGTCTTAGACAGGTTTCACTGTATTTAATTCAAGCAATGAAACCAAGATACTAAAAGGAGTTAGGGAGAGAGAAACCAAAATTTTTATTTCCTATTCAGTCCCAAAAAAGAAACAAGTCGTTGTCCCCCAGCTCCACTATCCCAAGATGCCTGTCACCACATAGGTTTTGACAGGTGACTGATGTGAAGATATATCCAGGACAGAAAATTCAACAGCCCTTGCGGGAAATTGAACCCATGTCCTCTCACTTGCTGGGTGAGCGGACTATACTACTACTCAACCATACATGCATCTAGTACACATTCCTCTATGGAATTTTTAATGAATTGGTAAATGCCGGAATGTGTGTTCTGAGTGTATGTATAGCCCCAATGCCAACCCCTTCTGCAGAATGGACTTGCACTAGGTAGTCGTAGGAATCACGTGATATGTGCTGGCAGTCCATCCCACTGGCAATCAGTTGTTTCTCATTTGTGTTTGCGAGTAAAGAAGAGCAATGTGGTATTTATTTTTTAGAGGTAAAAAGAGCTGGAGTTCGTGAAGTGCATTGGCAAACAAAGGAAGTGTATGGTGAGCATGCATTGTTGTTGACTCAATTGCAGGATTAGCACAAACGTTTCCTCTGTTTACTCACTTTCCCGTGGTGTAGTTTCTCTATAATAATGGCATGAACGAAACTGAAACGCACTCCCACCTTCTGGCTGATGTCCCTTATTAGGCGACGTCGGTTCGGGTTGATTATCTGGTCGACTTCTTTCATCAAAGCCTCCGTAAATGACTAGGTGACTTTGAACAGGTCGTGTATCACCACATTCACAGATTCCTCTTTCGTAAAAACTCTTGGGCGGGCTACTCTTGCATGCGAGTTAATGAAAGTGCATATTCATCGTACACTGCCTTCATTTGCTGATGCACTTCATGAACTCTAACTTCTTTTGCCACAAAAATACGAATGGCAAGATATTGTTCTTCCTTACTTGCAAACATTCCGCTGAATTCATCCAAAAACATTCAGATGAAAAATAATAAAAACCGACTGCCTGTATGACAATACTGTCAGCCGACTGCCAGCACATATCATGCAACTATCTGGGGCAAGTCCATTCTGCCGTACAGGTTACCTTCCTTACCTACCTTTGAAGACCGGACACACCCAGCTTCCCATCTCATAGAGATATCGAAGCGTTCCCGAAAGGTGTGTGTATCCGGAAATTTTTATTATAAAAACAAAACATTGTCGCCTCATACGAAGGCAACCAAAAAAAAAAATATATATATATATATATATGAAGACGATCGTCAATCTGAAATCATATAATAGGTGATTAAACTCGAAACATAAAACGCCAATCGACAATCGAAATTATAAAGAAGATTATGCGATGATAGCCCTCCCATAAGAATCTTGCCATCGTCAGTTAATCGAATGATTGTCAATAATATATATAAAATTTCGGATCGCAGAGTAAATCAGCTAATCACAGCCATCCATTGTCCAGCTCCCACATATCAGTTCGATTGTCGGTATCGGTCTTCAGTAGTGTATCGGTCCGCCGTCGTCTAGGCCGCAAGTTGTAAATCATCGCCTGACTGCCGCTCTCTCGCGAGGGCGCGTGCGTGACGTCAGTAACTCCTCTCAGTCTTGGCCGCAAATCGTACTGTCTCAACTGACTGCTGCACTCCCTTGATGGCACATACGTCGGGTCGGTGCCTCCTCTCGGTTCACGTGCTCCTCTGGTTTTGTCGTGCATATGGTGAACGTTCTGCTCCAGAAACCTGACAAGACCTATGAGGCGGTGAAAGTTCGTAGGACTACGAAGGGTCCTTATCTTCCAGGCTAAGGTATAAGACTCTGGCATCTTACCAAAGTGGAACTGAGCCGTCATTGGACATAGCATTGGACATAGTGGCAGAGAGATCCAGAAGCTCCACAATTACAAACAGAGTGAGTTGAGCGCTTAAACCGTTCGAAATAAACCGGAAATGGACCGTGCTCTGTTACCACTATTATCTTTTCTCTAGGCCAAACATAATGGTGCCAACGGACCCGTCGTTGGACTTTATAGGCGTCTTTGGCCGCATTAGAATTCCAACTACATTGCCACGTCTTCAACAGATCCTCACGCAATAAACGTTGACCAAAGCTCCTTGGCCATGGGTGTTCACCTGGAGTTTGAAGATTAGCGGCTTCCTTAGCAAGTTGGTCAGCTTGCTCGTTGCCAGCTACTCCAGAGTGCGCTTTCACCCAGGCCAACCGTATTCTTGGATGCGACGAATCTCTCTGACGTTGTAATACGGTGAACGTGGATTTTTTATGGCCCACAGACTAGATGCACTGTCTGAAAATATGAGCACTGGATGCTTTTTGGATTGCGCCCATTGAACTGCATGCAAAATTGCATATACCTCAGCCTGGAAGACACTGGTCTCAGTAGCAAGCCTTCTCATCCAAGATACGTCCCGAGAGTCATCCTGCCGCAAAACCACGAATGCACTACCGGTTCCTTCTGGAGTCTTTGAACCATCCGTAAAAACTAATCTTGTATCGGGCGCTATCACAAGATTACTATTGGACAGTATTGTCTGGTTTTGAATCCAAACTGAAGAGGACTCATCCAATTGACCTTCTCTAAGTGAAATACGATTCTCTGCACCAGTACTTTCTCATAAACCTTCCCTATAGTAAGCAGCAGGCATATCGGGCGATATGACCTTAGAGAATCCGGGTCCCTATCTTTTTTCAAGAGCAGAAGCAGTTTACCTATTTTGAAATGATGTGGGAACACCGACATCTTTAGTAGCTTGTTGAAGATAGATGTAATCTCTGTGGCGTATCTCTTGAAGAGTGACTTCAATATAGGGATACTTATGTTGTCAAATCCAGGAGCCTTGCGGTTGTTTAATTTCTCCACGATGTGCAGCATTTCAGATGTCGAGATTGGGAGGTCGCCACTCAAAGTATTACTGGATCGTGGTACCAAGATTATATCGTCTGTGGGGTCCGGGAAGATAGTGTTAAGCTGGAGTTCAGCGGCTTCCAAGATTGTAGCGTTTGAACCACTTTGACGCATGGTAATTTGCGGCGAGATTCGACGACACTTGAAGACCGAACGATACGCTGGTCCAAAAGGGCGATTCTGCTCGGCAAAAAAGTTCGCCCAACACGTATCCCTTGTCTTTTTCACCAGCCGCGTATACTTCGCCTTGGCTTTTTTATATGAGATTCTCGCTGCACCTTTGGTATTCTTCGGTGCCTTCAAAAACTTGCATTCCACAGCTCTTACTTTTCTCCTCTCGATAGCCAGCTCTTGCGTCCACCAACTTATCATGTGGGACATTTTCTTCTGTGTGAAGCCCAGGGTGTCGGCGCATGATGACTGAAGTTGGAACATAAATTTGTCTACCGCAGCATTCACATCGACCTCGGTTGCGACGTGGCTGATTCGATGATGCAACTCAGAGACAATCGGCTTAACTACTGACATAAGCTTGTGTAACCTTCTTGTCGTCGTTCTGTACCTTGTCTGAGTGTTATGGTAACAATAAGCAGCTCTCAAGAACATGTGAATGTATTTGTGGGAGCTGAAAGAGTCATCGCCTCCCACTGACCAGGTTACCTCCTCCATAATTGAAGCGGATGTAGTGAATGTTAAATCGGGCCAACCCCGTGCTCCTTTCAATTCGTACGTGGGAGCTGTACGACTGGAGTTGAATAAAAACATGTTGCAACCTCCTAGAAATTCCTGTAGTGATCTTCCTCTGGAATCTGTATCCTTATACCCCCAGAGCGAAGAGTGGCAGTTCAGATCCGTACAGAATATTTTCCCTATCCCTGGTGACATATTAAACACTTCCTCCATCTCCTTAAGCGTATCTTCCACATCCTCATACGGGGAGACGTAGGCACTCACAAGAACCAGCTCCTTATGCAGCAGACTTAGTTGTACAACTACAAGATGTCGGCCAATTCTGAAGGTTGCTGGATGAATGCATACGGAAGGAACTATAATAGCGCTTTTCCCGTCGAGGGATTGCCATCTGGACCATTCCTGGGGCCAACCACACATGACACCGCGATGAAGCCAGGGCTCCTGAATAAGCAGAATATCCACTGCATTCTTCTTCGAGAACGTCACCAAGTTCCGAGTACATTCTTTTGATCGGTCCATATTTATTTGGAGGAGCCTCAGGGAATTGTGATCACAACTGCTGCTGGGTACCCCGTCATTCATTCTTGATGTCTTAGATGACGTTGGTTGTCGACTAAATGGTCATTCGTACACATCTTGCTACGATTGTATTTACTTTACTGTGATTCGTATTACGTTGAATTCCTTAAGCCATAGATATGAGGCTGCAGTTTTATCGAAGTTGATCTGAAGCAGCCGTGTCTATCTCATTTGCTGAGAGATATGGTATTCATCGCTAGTATATTTCTTCACACTGAAATGTTTTGTCCGGTATTGTGCAAGCCTATAGTGAGGAGATAGCTGGGGCATGCCCTGCTTCTTGATAGATGGTTTGTGCTGAAACAATAGTGATAAGCTATATTGACGAGCGCGCAATCCACACACCGAGCAGGTTCATTTCTACCGCCGTCGTCCGACCTGCTGTGAGTAGAATTTTGTGGTCGATTGGTCTTATTATAATGATCAAGCTGCCAGAATCTGCGGTGTTTTCCATTCAGCATGTTGTTGTAATTATAGCTATCTGTCTGATGATTGCGTCTCCAGTTCAGCCCTTTACTAGGCATTGGCCAATGACCATGTCTCCAGTGTCGTATAGCATATTCATGCGGACGGTATGTATGACAATGTGGCGTGACTGTCCTCGCCTTGCACCATCAATATAGGCATAATGCTCGGATAACGCATGGTGGTTGAATGTATGACGTTTTTGCTGATGTGGTTCGCTGCTCCTCTGCATATCGCGTCTCAAGGCCTTATTACGGGTTACGTATGCAGCATGCCCGATAGCTCTGGTGTCGCTAGGACAGATCTTCGTCTCTTGATCATAAACTTCACAACGGTCCGCCCAAGACAAAAAGTCAGTAGACTTACCTTCATTTGCATTGCCAAGTGTCTTAGATACTGTCTGCGTAAAGGACTCGGATTGGGATGTACTCTTGTCCTTGAGTTTGTTGTTAATCGTCCGCTTTTTTAAGGTGACTCGTTGTTTGAGCCACTGGATGCTGGTTTATCCGCTTCTGGTGACGTCAGACCATAGTCGCTTCTCGGTAGGGTTCATAGTGAATTCTGATGTATTCAAATCATCTCTCGGCTTCTCTTTTTCGATCATAGAGTGGTCTTCTGGGCATAATAGTGGCCAATCGTCTGTTTCAGTACTTTTATCAGCTGAGCATCCCTTAATAGTACTAGCTTTTCTCGCCTTGGCCAGTCTTTGCGGCTTCGGAGGTGTCCATGGCATCAATGTTTTATCGGTCCAACTATCCTCCACATAAAAAGTTGAATGAGGCAACTGCGTGTGCCTCACTGCTGTTGGACTTGGACGGACATTCTTACTATATTCGAACCCTTGTGTGTTGCTGTTCCTTTCGTCCATATGAGTTGTGATAATGGTTGGCACAGCTGGGGGGGCTCTGAGGCTCTCTATCCCTGTTAGACTCTTCTCTACTAGTCTCATTAGTATTACTTTCAAACACGCTAGGCCGGCTGTCCTCCACTTCAAAGTTTGTGTTGGAAATGTCCCGTGATATTACAGCGGGGAGTGAGAGTCTTGCCTGTTTCCCAAGAAGCACCACTGGGTGGAGTCGCTTAGCATCCTGTAGTGATCTTCTCACTTCTTTTCGTCGTCTCGCCTTGTTAGTCGTTGGGGAAAGTGTGGAGTGTGGATCTGTAAAGTCAATTTGCACACCCTTTTGTATGATATGCCGTTCATATTGGGTTCCAGTGTCCAAAAAATCCTTCTGATTTGAAGTCGTTTGAGTTTCCGTGTCAGCACTGGGTGTTAGTTCTGTCGGCAATGTCTGTGTACCCTGATCTATCATACGGAGGTCCATCGGAGGTTGCTGCAGAGTAGCCTGATTCTTTTCAACATTACCAGTAGTAGGAATCCGTTTTTGCCTCAAATTCGGACTAGCTGCCTTGTCCAGTCGAGATTTACTGCTGGTCGTCAATGTTTGTGGCCTAGCATCCGGCTGGTTTACTATATCTTTGACGAGTTCAACCAACAAGCGTTCCACACTGTCTTGGTCACGAACAGGCAATCGAATCTTTCCCCTCTTTGTCACTCGTATAGACTGCCATATGGTTTTCACAGAATCAATGACATTCTTGAGTTGTCTTTCCAAGCAGTTATGCTCACTGACCGGGATTCGATGTCGGGATATTCCTGAGTTCTTTTGCGGGGCTGTTAGAAAGTTCCAAATACTCATAGCAGCGTCGTACGTGTATGGCCCCATAGCATCGGGATCGTCCTTAACGTTATCATTGTCCTGTGCTTTGATAATTACTGGATGTGGTAGAGTGCTTATTATACCCTGTGGGCTCGAATCCGACATGGCATCATCAGATGGGGTGGCAACCTTCCTTCGAAGATTCCTTTCTAAAACCATCTTAAGTAACGGTAACGCAGATTTCATGGATCGGTGACGATGTCGTTTTACCAGTGGAAATGTGTCGGGTATGCCGGGAAGATCAAGAGCTGCCACCAACTGAGAGCTGGGTGTTCCATTAATGCTGGAGCATCATTAATGTTATCCAACATAGTCGGATTAGCTCGTCTTATGTGTTGTCGCAGTTGGTCAAATTTCATATTGATCGTATGTATATGATATTCTTGTAACCCTGCCAAGCCTAATACAGGAGGATCAACATAGCGAATGTGCTAGCATGAAGTACGACTGCCATATCTTAACAAATAATAGTTCTATTCTCATGCGGTTTTCACCGGAACGTACCGGACTTCCAGGTGCACAAGGGCAATTAAACAGTTCAAACAAATCTTTAACCGAACATACCTAAAACCTCCAATTCTAGAATACGAGATCCAGAGCGCGATTAAAAACAATCCTCTCAGTTAAGCGCCTTTGTAACATCCTCCTTCCTTACCTCCCGCTCAACCTCTACAAAGTTTTGCGAAACTCATACAAAAATAAACCAAAGTTTCGTTTTTATTTGATCCACCCTTATACCATAGGCGGAGATAGACTTGGAAGTCTGGGAGGGCACGGTGATGATGATGTTGATTCATCTATACATATATACATTAGATCAGTCGACTTCACCTTTGATGCTGGGGGGCAATGCCCCCCCCCCAAGCCCGCCCCCCCCCCCGTATCTCCGCCCATGCCTTGTACATTTCCAATCTATCTTCATTTGAACTTTGGGCAGCAAATTTATTCCACCCCAGTAATGACAGCAACTGACACAGAGGAAAACCTTTGCAGGGCTCCCACTGAAAAAATTAAAAAAACTTGGAAAACATAGGACCAAAAAGTAGGACGGGGAGGTGAGTTGCCCCCTCAGACAACATAATCATAGCATAATAAAAAAAACCCTAAGAAAAGCTATTTAAAAAAAAAATGTCATAGCACTAAGCACTATTTCAGTATCTTGGTAAGGTTGACTCGAGCCAAAGCAAAATGACAGAAGTGATTTGGTAATGAAAACAATTTTTGGCTAAAACAGTGTACTTAGCAACCACAGATAATTCTTTTCTGTCTCTCCTCACAATATACATCACATTCTTTTTTGAAGTCTTCCCACAGTCGTCTGACAACTCTCTTCGACACTACACAACAAATTATTAAGACGCGTAAGTTTTTTGGGAATGACGCTCTTTCTAGACCACTTCTAAAAGCACGATGCAAAATGTGTAAATTACAAGGTCCAATGTAAATAAGTCAAGGTGAACCAGATGGTTTTACTGCGTTATCCATCCTTTTTTAAAGAGATTTTTTTACATTTTACTATCCAATACCAGTGTAATCGTCTTTGGCAAATGAAGCACTTTGCTGAGCATTGTAAACATAGTTTATGCCGCTGCATGCCTTAAAATACAGAAGACACTGTAATGTCATCGGCTAGCATCAGAACCACGAAACCCAGAATAGGCCTGTGTATCCAACTACTTTGTTATGCAAATTGTTTCGGCTATACACAAAATGTGCACCATAACTTTTAATGATAAATGCTAGTTACTGTCCAAGACCATGAAGTAGTAAATACAAAATTGTTTTTTCTATCCACACGGAAGTTTTAATGACTTTTCTACTTCTTAAACCCTCAAGCGAAGCAAAAGAAAAATTAACAAAACCAAATCGTCCACATATACCCCCCCCCCCGCCGAACAGGGCCGCAACTAGATGCTTGGTCACCCGGGGCAAGTACGCATTTTGGCGCCCCCTTTTAATGTTGAAGATAAAGTTTGAGAATGAAATTCGCGCCGCCCCCTCTGGTCCAGCGCCTGGAGCACGAGACCCGCCTGCTCTCCCCTAGTTGCTGCCCTGCCCCCGAATAACCTTTAAAATGATAAAAATTTCTACTTTGGCAGAATCATCAGTTGCAATCTACTACATTTGGCAATATATCAACGATTGTTAAATCGTCAATTAAAATCAATAACACAAATTTTGTTGACAGGATTTGGTAGGGAAAGTAGGATATTTCACCAAAAAGCAGGACAAGTGGAAGCCCTGGCTTCGGCATGAGACGGATGGTCGACAACAATTTATTTCCAGTAGAAATGAGCTCCCAGTAATGCAACACGACAAAGCACTCTTTGCCTACTGTTGCGCAACAATTAGTCCCGACGATCATTGTCGATCGCAACAATCAAAAAGCGATAAACCTCGTAAGCTGGCATAGTGTATATAAAGGGGGTGGGAAGTCATTCATACCCGTGGGAAGATCCTGGGTTATGGACTCGCACTTCGTGGAACAGCTGTAAAGACGAGCGGTTCCGAGGGTCCGGCGTTACAGCGAGGCAGCCTTCGATGAAGAAAGCCTAAAGACGCTGCACGGTCACTCCGTAGCGATTCATCGCATAATACGCGTATACCATGCAGGTCCAGTTAGTACGGTCAAGGTTGAAGCTGTTAACGATTCGCGATCCCGCGGACGTCGTCATCAGCCTGAGAAACGTCGCTCGGCGAGTCACCCAGTTTCCCACCGCGCGTCGCGTCTCGTAGTGTAAGTCGATTGCGCGAACAACAACCAACGATTATCGCAATACATATTTATTGAGTATCACAAAATGTCTTCTATATTTTCGATCCCGACATTTCTTACGAATATTTTCTGTATCTTCAACACAGCTAACTTGAATTTATAATCTCTACTACTATTTGACCGTACCTGCACCTTGTACACCTTTCTCTGCGGAATTTTTTACGAATCGGTATATGCCGGATTGTGTGTGTGTATGTATGCATGGCCCTAACGTATTTATGTTGTCAGAGTTCTGCTTGTTTCATCTTCTTGCTGATGCTGCCCTCTATATGTTGAAGTAAAGATGATACTATCATACTTGAATTTTCATCTTGTGTCAGAATCCGGGCGCAGGCTTAAGTATTTTGCGGCCCGGTGCGAAAGCAGCTTAGCGGCCCTCTAAAACGAGGTTCTAATCATAGGCGGAGAGGGATTCCGGCTCTCCTAGTCTCGTAAGCTGGCATCGTGTATATAAAGGGGTGGGAAGTCATTCATAGCCGTGGGAAGATCCTGAGCCCTGATTCCACTCGCACTTCGTGGAACCGATGCTGTTAATTAACACAGAGATGCTACTGTACTCTAATTAACCTCGGTCCCAGGTTATTCGAAAAATCTGGGTCCTTTTTCAGTGAAAGTGGGTCCTTCTCAAAAAATATGCCCCCCCCCCCATAATTCACTGGTATCTGTATGAATTTTCTTCCAGAATGCCCCAGGTCTTTGATCACCTACTTGTATTTCTTCATTGAGACTGAGCGGTGGGCTATGTTAATCATTAGCACTGAGAATTTGACGTATGGATTTCCGCACATGTAATAAATCTAAAACATAAATATGCAATTAGTCCCGCTTATAACGTTTCTCCCATTCAGTGCAGATACTTTCACACAGCAAGAAGGAAAGTGCAGATTCTCTTTCTCTCTCTTCCACAGATTAGACACTTTCTCAAATGGGACAAGCACACGTTTTGGCAACCAAGAAATGTGCAGAAGTGTTGTGTAGAAGAAGCAGTTATAAAGGGTAAATTTTTGGTGCGGGCTCCTCTCTAGTCCAGAGCCCGGGACACTAGACCCACTTGTCCTCCCCCCCCCCCCTCCAATTGCAGCCCTGCATCTATCCTTCAAACTGGTAATGCGTACATTTCGGCTGAAGTTTGTTTTCTGTGGTTCCCAACTTCGTGCGGGCCGATCTCCTCGTTAAAAAAGTCTCGCCACAGAGAGCAACGGGCCTACAAGCAGTACAAATATTAAGTCACTACACTTCGCTCACTTTACTTCTGAAACATAGATGGCAGCACTGAAAAATCATACACAACACTAGATACGCACTCAGACTGTTAGGTACACACACACTTCCGGCACAACTCGCTAGGTAGTAAGTTGCCCATGCCGATAGACCTGAGTTGTGCTCGGTTTGAAAAATGAGCATTCGAATTATAGTAGGAACAAGGCGAATTTATACGCCGTATAGACGCTATCTTTCGAATGCCGGCAGATACCGCGAAAGTGCCGTAATTTCCGGTATGTGACCGGAAGGGAGAAAATCCGCATGGGAATAAACACTCCAAACTTTGACTACACGCAGGGCCGCAACTAGATAGTTTGTCGCCCGGGGCAAACCGGCATTTTGGTGCCTCCTTGCCATGTAGAAGATGCAGTTAAAGGGTGAATTCAGTGCCTCCTTCTGGTATAGCGCCCGGGGCACCAGACCCCCCCCCCTGCTCTCCTCTAGTTGCGGCCCTGACTACGCGGTCCCTCGTTCAGGGAAGCAACTAGAGAGAGAGATCCCTCATCTTATTCTTCAACAACCCGTATGTATATCAATACAGTAGTATACAAAGCAGTAAAATCACTTTTTCACGGTCGCGCGATCATGATAAGGGGGGGGGGGGGAGTTGGGGGAGGTTTTTCTTTCTGCTTTTTCTTCTTAGAACTAGGAAAGAACGCGTCCTCCCCCAGACCGGAGGACGCGTGAACAAAATTTTTATGCGTCCTTTTCTAATACTTCGGGTATTTGACGAGTTGTAGCGCGTCAATTCCATCTCTGTACATGTACATTAGATCAGTCAACTCCACCGTTGACGTTGGGGGAGACATCCCCGTATCTAAAACGCGTATTAAGTCTGCTCGCGCTGTCAGTATCCTGTCATAGGTCTGCCTGCTCTCTGCGGAGAGACCTTTTCTTAAATGGGTGACCGGATCTCGTGCACGTCTCGGAGTTGGAAAACAGCAGGAAATCAACTTCAGCCGACCACCATTGTGCGTCAGCGGAGGATCGAACCTGAATCCTCACGATGCCCAATCAACCTCACAGTGGCAGACCACTAGACTACGAAGGCAACAGCGAATCCTCTTTCCTTAAAGCCCGTGTGAGCTGAACGGGGCCGTTGGACAGCCAGACCTAACTAACTCAGGCCAAAGCTCGCACTGCCACCAGATGGCGACTTATCCAAAGATGGCGTCACTCTCCGCTGTTGCTACGAAGGGTGTGAAAGATTTTTGTGCCCTACCCACAGCACGACTATTTTAAACACTCGCTAGAGAGAGCCACTCATTTACAACCCAAACACTTCACTATTGCTACTAGTGATGTCCTTGCGGATAAGATGATTGTTATGCAGCAACATGTGTCAAATTAGAGAGTAAATGTGGCAGATGCCTGTTCCAATTCAACAGCTGCTTATGAAAAGCTTTGCTCTGCGAAAGGAGTTTAATGTAGCCATGCTGTGCTCTTAAATTGCAAATAATGTTCCGCTTTGTTGACGCAGATCAAACCTTAATTAACTGAAGCGCATGATTAGACAATAAGATACTCACCTAAAGTACCAAAGGATGATTGACCATACGAGTGAGTGAGTGTGAAATTGACTATATGAGTGAGTAAGTGACTGACTAAGCATATGGGTGACCAAGTGATGGTCAATCACTCTCTTGGACACTCTCGGATGGTATGAGTGACTGTCACTTGGTTACTCATACCATCATTCAAACGGTAAGGGCAAGTGAAATATCTGGGGTAAATATCCAGCTCACTTGATCACTCACTGGGTCGCTCATATAGTCAGGGCAGGTGAAATGTCGGGGACCAAATGTACCGGTGACTAAACGTGCTAGGGGTGAGATGTCGGAGGCGAAGCTTCCTTAAACCGAACATACAGACAGACATGACCACTGACCGCCCAGAGAGCGAAACCGATCTCTTAAACCGAACAGAATATATGGAAGGCAACCCCCCACCCATTGGAAAGTGAATTTGTTTTAGGTAGTCACGCAGAATCACGTGATGTGTGTGATGGCGATCGACCGACCAATAAGCGATATTGCAGCAATATCGTCCAACAAACAATCGGTTGTCTCTTTCATCTGTTTGCGAGTAAAAAAGAGAAACGTGGTGTATTATTTATTTTTATTTTGAGTTCGTAAAATGCATCGGCGAACGAAAGTAGTGTAAGGTGAAGATGCGCTGTCAGTGACTCGTATGCAGGACTGGAGCAAGCGTATCCGCGAGGGACGGGAACCTGTGAGCGATGATATGCGACCTAGTCAAAGTCACCTCGTCATCACCGACGCTTTGATGAAAGAAGTCGATCAGGTAATAGAAGCGTTCTCCCGACAGTAAATCATGTCTGCAGGGCCGCAATTAGATGCTTGGTCACCCGGGGTAAGCGTGCATTTTGACACCCCCCCCCCCCCGTAATATTGAAGGAGAGGTTTCAGAATGAAATTTGCGCCCCCTCGGGTCCAGCGCCTTTAGCACGAGACCCGCCTGCTCCTCCCCCCCCCCCCCCTAGTTGCGGCCCTGCATGTCTGCGTGCGCGTGAGGTTACTTCGAATGCTGGTTGGCATCTGGCGACCGTTGATTGGTGCCAACATTTTTGATGGCGATCAGCAGATGTTTAACAACTGATATATACAGTGAAACTTCGATATAACGACACTGCTAACCAAGAAAAAATATAGTTGTAGAGGGATTATCGCGTTATATCTAGAGGCAGCAGTTTAACATGAGTATAGATAATTCCAATTTTTTAAGACATGAAAAATATCGTTGTAGAGTGATTAATCGCTATATTGAGTGTCGTATAAGTTTTACTGTATTTAATTATGACAGAAGCCGGTATCCGCAATTGGTACAGCGGGCATCGCTTTGAGACAGTTGCTGGTTCGATTCCCTCTCTAGCTTCTGGACGTTCGTTTTTTTTTTTTCTCCCTTCCATCTTCGATGATACAGTCGACGCTCGTTATAACGACCCCACGTTATAGCGATCATCTCATTGTAACGAATGGTAGGATAAGTCCTAAATGTTTTCATAGAACGACTATTACGCTGGTGAAATAAATTAAGAGAATTTGCATATTTTATCGAATTTCATGAAAAGAACTGAGCTGAATGTAAAACCACCGCTTCTAGACAAAAATGCAAATCTTGTACGTCAAATACGTAAGCGTACACGTGTGTGTAGGCGGAGCCAGTAGAGAAACAGGCTTTATAAGTGCGCGTAAGTTAAGACGCATTTCGTTCGCTAGCACACCTCGGCAAATTTCTTGGTGTTATTTTGCAGCAATCGGTTAATTTCAAATTGTAACAGTAAAAATGAGTAACCACCAACGTTTAGATGATGGAATGAGGTGGCGAATTGTGGGGAGGCTAGAAGCAGGCCAATCTGAAGTCCAGATTTGTTGAGAGTTCAATTTAACGCTCAGCGTCGTGTGTAAACAGTTCCAGGATATCGTCCAAGAGCCACGACGACCAGAGAAGATCGCTATTTGTCGATTATAGCGAGGCGTAACAGGAGTGCTACAGCTTCTCAGCTCTCTCGTGACTTGTATGCAGCCACAGGAACCCGTGTATCAAGGGTGACTGTTTCCAAAAGACTTCATGAGAGAGGGTTGTTTGCAAGAAGACCTGCTGTTTGCGTCCCGCTCACTTCTACGGACAGGAGAATCCGTTTATCATGGTGCAGAGAGATTGGAGTATGGATCAATGGGCGACCGTTCTCTTCACTGATGAGTCCGGTTCAGCCTAAGCACCGATTCTCGTCGTACGTTCATATGGAGAGAACCAGGGACCCGCTACCTATCCTCCAATGTCCGCGAAATCTACCATTATGGAGGAGGAGGTTTAATGGTCTGGGCAGGCATCATGTTGGATGGCCGCACACCTCTCCATGCCTTTGAAAGAGCCACTGTGACTGGGGTGAGGTATAGGGATGAGGTCTTGGAGCCCTATGTTCGCTTTTTCAGGGGTGCTGTTGGCCCTGAGTTAATTTTAATGGACGATAACGCGAGGCCACACAGAGCTCTTCTGCTCGACGATTTTCTAGAGAGCGAGCATATTCGCCGGGTGGATTGGCCAGCCAGATCCCCAGACCTTAACCCTATAGAGCATGTCTGGGGAGGGCAATTGCAACTCGCAACCCCCCTCCGGGAACCATTCAGGGAATGAAAACAGCGTTGCTGAACGAGTGGGACCAATTGCCACAGGAAATGATAAACTGCCTTATTTCAAGTATGAAATCACGCTGCGAGACCTGTAAGAGGGGACCATACCCCCCTATTACCCCATTTTTTTGTTTATTCTGCAACCGCTGTTTCATACCTTCCGACTCCAACGAGTGTTACGCACGATCATGCGTGTGTATTACACACAATTATTGAATGGTTATTTGTTTTGTATTGTATCAATGTATGTACATATCAAATTTCATTAAAATCGGTACAGTAGTTCTAGAGATAATCGACCAAGTCTGCAAATTCTCCTAATTTCTTACACCAGTGTATGTATGTTTTACTTTCGATACAACGACCCTCTCAATATAACGTCCATTTTCGACAGGATGAAGGGGGTCGTGATATCGGGCGCAAAATATTATTAATATTATTTAACATTGAACGTGGTTCATTCTTGATGGTGGCATGCAACCAAGTTCAGATTCACTTCTTCGAGATAGGCAGGACGTAGGAATGTCAATTTGAAGGTTGATGGTTCGAACCCCGCTGGTAACGATAGTGCCGCGCGCCCCCCCCCCCCATTAGAAAATTCTGGAAATAATTACAAGACGTTTTCAATATATTCAATTTTTTTTTTATATTTCACCACCAATCGCGAGGTGCAGGGGGGTTGTCCCCAAACTGAGAACGTGGCGTGACGGGGTATACATGGGAACAAAGCCATCGCAGGGAGCCGACCTATTTCTCGGTTATTGTTCATAATGAAAATAGATTCGCTAGGGAACGAAATTTATTGTATGTCAATATCATTATTTACGCTAAGGGGGTCACTCAAGTATTACGTCAGCATCGATGGGGGGGGGGAGAGGTAATTTCGGATTTGCTGACTTTTTATGACGGGGGGGGGTTACATGATTACGTCATCAACCACCGATTACAAAAATAGGCAATATTCTTAATTGCATCTTTACTGAGTGTGTCAAAAACGAGAACGAGATAAACCTTTCCCTAGTTTCTGGGCACCCCCCCCCCCTTTCCGTTGATAAGTCCTCTGTAGAGCCACTTTAGTGATATATATATGTTCCAAGGATCCTTTAAGTGCTCTAGAAATGTGTCGCGGGTCACTGGAACTGTGCCGCGCGTCACTCAAATGATCCGTAAATATGCCGCGGATCACTTAAAAGTAATCTGGGAATGTGCCACCAGCCGCTTAAATGCTCTGGAATTGGGCCACAGGTCACTTTTAAGTAAATGCGCCGCTCATTTTTAGCCTTAAATATCGGCAGAAACGTCGACACTATATTAGTGCCAATGTCTCCGACAAAGAACAACTTAAATTTTTTGTTATTTATTGTCTGTGTCTTTTGTGTAAGGCAATTCCTAGGTCCGTCACCAATCTTTGTCAACGACATCGCGACGGGGCTGTTGACATTGGATGATTGCTTATTTAGTTAGTGCATTGGAGAACGGTTATTTTTAGACTATTATGGGGAGCCGCGCTGATAAACGTTCTCACGGCAACTGAGCCACGGTTGATAAAAGTTTGAGAACCACTGCTCTTAATCATCGGTGTGATCCGCCCCTCCACCCAGGGAGTCGCGATCCACACTTGAGCGCGGTAGCCCGGTCGATAAGATGCTCGCCTAAAGTACCAAAGGATGTTTAGAGGTGTCGCGAGTTCGATACCCAGTTCGTCCTTGTTAGAAAACTTTCCTGACACAGGGGTACAACAAAAAAAGGCGACTTGACCGCAGCGAAAATTGCTACCGCAGGGAGGCCCCCATCGAGGTGTTAGCGCACCAACCTCTCGATGAGTATGAAAAACAAGCCTGCCGTTCGGAATCGGCAATAAATTGTAGGTCCCGGTCTAATTAGCCCTCGTGTGCAGAAAATGACCGTGGTGCGACAAAAATGATCAAATGATCGATCCACACTTTTGGAACCACTGTATTAGGGTAATAGACGTGAAGAAGAAAACTCTTTTCAGATAGCTGTATCCAAGGAGTGACAAGACGTTATTCGCCTCTGGTAGCAAAATTTCTAGAATCGGCCCTGGTATTACATTTCACTTTCCCTTTTCACCCCCTTCCGTACATTTGTCCTCTCTCTCACAAAAATATATACATAGCAGAAAGGTACACGTATCTCTTTCTGCTATGTATATATTTACTATATGTAGGGAGGGAGGAGAATCAGCTAAACCGGAGAAAAGAAAGAAAAAAAACCAACTTTCATTAATAGGGGAACAATCATTACAGCGAAGATTTATTATGATGATGATGGAGGGAGAGAGAGAGAGAGATTTATTTCCATTTGTATTAGGTCCTTGATAGTTAAGGAGTTAAATATGTTTACGCTTTATTCACATCTAATACAGGGTGTTCTGTTAATGGACTCAGGGCCGCAACTAGATGCTTGGTTACCCGGGGCAAGCGCGCATTTTGACGCCTCCTTGTAATGTTGAAGGAGAGGTTTCAGAATGAAATTTGCGCCCCCTCGAGTCTAGCGCCCGGGGCACGAGACCCGCCTGCTCCCCCCCCCCCCTTATTTGCGGCCCTGAATGGACTGACAAACTAAGAGGGTTGTTAGTAGGCATCAAGAGGAACAAAAATTACAATGGAACATGATGTCGCAAACCACGTCGAGAGGGTGGAAATCGCGAAAAACGCATGCATGCTCTGAGTCCAGAGGAGACGAAAGATGGATGTCCGTTGATCGCTGAATGCGTTCGTGGGTTCGCTCGCCGTATCTGACGTAAGCAGCTTCGAGAAACGGGTGCGCTGGGGTAGGATCACGCGCTGCGGACGACGTAAATTTGCGCTATTGCGGTAGTAACCACGTGTAGCAGTTAGTTGTCTGTTTGAATGAGTATCGTGATGGCTGACTACACGAACGAAGGATACGCTGATATGTGCATCTGATTTACGGTCGAGCGGATGGCAATAGGCGCTTAGCACAGCGGATGTACCAACAGCAATATCCGATGAGGTGCGTAATCACCTCGATGTTATATACTTAAGCAGGTGAATTGGACGTGCGGGACCCGTTGCTTGTCCTCAACGTTCACCGGATCTCAATCCGTGTGACACTTTTTCCTATGGAGTCACCTTAAATCACTCGTTTATGCGATGCCTGTAAATATACCGGAGGATCTCATAGCGCGGATTGCCGTCGCTGCGGCAAGCATCAAAAGCATACCTGGTATCTTTTTTACCGGGAATCGTTTTTACGGCGTTGTAGACTGTGCAATTACGTCAGCGGCCGTCATTCTCCAACAACTCTTGTAATAATTAAGAAAATAAATCTTTCTCTAGTTATTATTGTATTTTTTGTCGTTTCAGCGTGACCTGCATGCGTTTTTCGCGATTTTCACCCTCTCAACGTGGTTTGCGACACCATGTTCCACTTTTGACCTTTGAAAACCAAACACACCCCGCTTCCCATCTCATTGAGGTATCGAAGCGTTCCTGGAGGATGGGTGTGTCTGGAAATTTTATTAAATATCTTCAGAATGATAAATAAAATATTACATATAGATTGCACAAATCAATTCACTTATAATCAATGTTCATCAATGGACGTATCATAATATACGGAGGAAGAAATTAAAGAACTCCGAAAGGTATAACCGCCAGATCACGCTCATCTTATAGTAAAGAGTTGATTTGAAATCGTAGTATCGCCAAGACTAATTAAGATTGATTATCTCTGGAATATAATCTCAATTTACAATTTGATTAGACATTCGTCAGTACAAAATGTCGATAGGCGCTACGTCGCTTGGCTCTCAGTAGATGAGTTTCAGCGACGAGGCCGCAGATCGTATATTCTAGTAGGGTCCGGGCGAAAGGACCTAGCTGGTACATAGTCGTCATCAGCACCTCGTTTACGCTTCGTGCCAACCCATTTGGTATGGATATGATGAAGATTTTTGTCCAGGAATTGGATCAGCTGGCGAAGTCGATGGGGCTCTGAAGTACGCGTCGCTTCCAGCAAAGCTTTCCATTATCCAGAACGTGGCCGAAATGGAACTGTTTAGTGTGCGGGCAGGAACACAGATAATGCTGTAATGTCCCGACTTGACCACAACGACACTTGTCATTGTTTGACTTTTTAAAACGTTCTAAATATACTGGTAACGGACCATGCTCTGTAACCATAATTATCTTTTCGCGCGACCAAATGAAAGGATGCCAGCGAACATGCCGTTGGATTCTGTATGCGTCTTTCGGGACGTTATGATCCCACTGTGCTTGCCACTTTCTCAACAGCTCACTCTTTAATTGGTATTCGACGTGGCTGCGTGGCAGTAAGTGTTGTTCCTCTGTGGTCGAACTTGTGGCATCCTTGGCCAGACGATCAGCCATCTCATTACCTGTAATTCCTGTGTGAGCTTTAACCCATATTATACGAATCGAATGATGAGAGCAAAGTAGCTGTCGGATCCTACGAATATCCTGATGTGTTGAGCGGGGATCGCAGATAGCTTAAAGACAAGAAGCGCTATCTGAATGTATGACCACCGGGGAGCTTTGTTGCGAGGCCCAGATTACCGCATTCAAGATTGCATACGCCTCCGCTTGGAATACACTTGCGCCCTGCGTCAGCCGTCTACTCCAAGTCTCTTTAACTACATCCGATGAATCGAGGACTACGTATGCACATGCCGTTACCTCCCCGATCCGAGAGCCTTCAGTGAATATCCGTACTGTCTTGTCGGTGACCAAAGATCCCTTCGAGGAACCGGTAGAGTTGAACCACGTAACCTGTAGAGGCGCGATGTCAACACTTGGATGATGTAGCCACTTCATGTGCTTCTGCTCATATTGGGTTGAACTGATCGGGTGATCATTGATCTGGATGTCCTCCCCAAGATGCAGAACTGCTGTTTGACGTGCTTCATACTCCATGAATAAGCTGAGCGGTGGGTTCCCCGTAGCAACGTATAGCACGTCGTTAGCCGTGGTAACGTATGCCCCCGTTATATATAAGAGGAAGGGTCTCTGCGCCACATCCAATGTATTTCGCATCTGCTGCGTTGAATTTCTATACCACACAGCACATCCATATGAGAGCTGCCTCTGTGCGACAGTTCTATACATTATATTGCGAAATTGTCGACGTAGACCCCATGTGGGTCCAGCGAGCCTGCGCATCAATTGTAACGTCTCTTGCGTCCTGTTGACCTGCTTAGTTATATGTGTGATGAAGCTGAGATTGTTGTCAATATGTATCCCTAGATACCGTATAGACGGAGACGGCTTGAGCCTGATGCCGTCGATCTCGATGCAGGGACGCGTAACCTTCGGATGAGGCCACAGTAGCTTTGTCTTGTTCACTTCCAACTGGAGATGATTAGAATGAAGCCAATCGGTGAGTCTGTTGAATGTTGCGTTCGCCAGCGGTCCGATGTCATTGTATTTCTTCGCCGCTATGATAAGAATAAGGTCATCTGCAAACGCCTGCATATAAACTTCGGGGCCCCAGTAAGTTTTCAGTAGCGAATCTAGAACTATGGACCACAACAGAGGTCCGCTGCAGGAACCCTGTGGGCATCCGGATAGCTGCCGCTTTGTAGCCGGACCGGCGTCTGTAACAATTGTGACATGGCGATCCCGCAACATGCTTTCAACCATTCGTACGAGGTTTCCCGGTATCGGAAGTCGTCGCATTCTGTTGATTATGATTTCATGTCTAACTGAATCAAAGGCTCCTCTAATGTCCACCGAAACCAGGGCTGTCAGATAACCTTGTTTCTGTCTACGTCTAACTTCATTAAGAAGTGTGGCCACTGCCTTCTCCGCAGACCCTCCTGCTCTAAATCCACATTGTAACGGACTGAGCCATTGCTGTTGCTCGAGATAGTATGTAATACTTTGGACGGTAATCTTCTCGAAAACTTTACCCAAAGTGGATAAAAGACAGATAGGTCGATATGACTGCAGCAGCGCTGGGTCCCTGTCCTTTTTCAGAAACAGTAGAATCTTGCCTCTTTTAAAATGTCCAGGGAAAATTGATAGCTCCAGTAGCCTGTTGAAGATGCACGTCACAGTTTTGTCATTTGCCTCAAAAAGCGCCTTCAATAACGGGATACTGATAACACCTAAGCCAGGGGCTTTTTTATTGTTCAGCTTTTTAATAATGTGTCGGACTTCCTGAACAGAGACCGACAAGTCCGTTCCTTGAATAAGCGGCCGGAATGGAGTCAGCCCAATTTCATCAGTGGGATCTGGAAAGATAGCCGACAGCTGGTGCAGCGCAGTTTCCAGCACCGTAGCTCCTATGTGGGGTTTACTGGTCATCATAACCTGTGTAGGCAGTTGCTTTGCCTTGAAGAAGGACTTATAAGCAATTCCGTATGGTCTGCTTTCGTCAGAAAGCAGAACTTGGTCCAGCATTTGTTTCTGGTCCTCCTGACCATTTTAATGTATTGAGCACGGTTCTTCCTGAATGCAAGTCCTGCCGTGATTTTGAGATCCCCTTTGGCTGTTATAAACTTCCGTTCCAGTGCACGTACCTGTCTTCTTCGAGCTGCAAGTTCATCAGTCCACCAATTGGGGAGTTGTTTAGTTGTTTTTTGTACATATCCTAGCACTTCCGTGCATCGATGATGTAACTCCTGCATGGCTGCATCGACACATTCATCAACCTCCTCCTCGGTGGTAGTCATGTGCAACTGGTCTCGGAGATTCTGAAAGATGGGTCCTGAGACGTATCGAATTTTGGCCAGTCTTCTTGATGAAGTACGAAAGTAAGAGGTTGTCTGGCGTATTGCTGGGGCACGGAGTAGCAAATGTATGTATTTGTGACAGCTGTGAGAATCTTCATCTCCGATGGACCAATTAGTACTGGAAAGAATTCCTTCCGAAGTGGTAAACGTGAGATCAGGCCATCCCTTCGCGCGTTCAGAGTCAGCAACATATGTTGGTTTTGATTTCCGCGGGTTAAACAGGAACAAGTTTCTGCCCGAAAGAAAATCCTGTAGTCTACGGCCTCTGGGATTCGTATCCTTATATCCCCAAAGCGAAGAATGACAATTCACATCAGCGCAGAAGACGATATTGATGCCGCCCGCTGATTGACAAAGCTCATCCATCTCATCTATAGCCCCTTCGACGTCCTCATAAGGAGATATGTAGACGCTTGCTACAATAATTTCATGATCCGGTAGACTGATCTGCACTACCACCAGATGTCAGCCCAGATGATAGGTTGCAGGTCGAATTGTACTCGCCGGAACCAGAATCGCGCTCTTACAATCGAGTGACTGCCACGTCTGCCAGTTCCGTGGAAGACCGCACAGTGCACCTCTATTTATCCACGGCTCCTGTAGAGCTATTACGTCCACTGAATGATTTATTGCGAACTTTGCCAAATGCAGTGTGCACTCCTTGGAGCGGTCAGCGTTAATCTGCAAGATACGAAGTCTTTTTTCTGATTCGTCTTGACAATCAGGCTGACTGCACATCATGCTCTGGAAGATTGATTGCGTATCCTATTCAACCCTAGTGTCAATATATAAGAGGTACATTGTCTGCTTCACAATGAGCGTGGTAAGCGAAACCATATTTTGTCTTAATATTTCCATGGTTCCTGTACTACTAGTAAATCGACGTTAATTTTCACCGTATATGTTATTAAGTGCACAGTACACTCTTTAGATCTATCCATGTTTAGCTGTAGGATGCGCAACGGAGCAGAATAAAGCATTATGAGAGGATCAAATCGTTTCTTGAATCTCCGGCCAGTATCGTATGCTGCATAGATTTGCTTATGGCCGCCGCCTGTGTCGCTGCTCACGAGCCATCTGCAGCTGACCCTTGATAACGAGATGACTGAAGCACTCGTTGCTCATCCATTTATGGCTTGTATTAATTGACATTTCGTATACCATATTGTAGAGCTTACAGTTAATGCAGCTGTGAGAGACCCTCGCTTTGTTCAGTGCTCCAGACCCATTGACCTCCGTACGCTGCCTTCGTATTACAGTACGGCTTCTTACCGGTTGAAAGGAGTTTCTTGTTTTTGGCACTGGTCGAGGATCGTCATTTGGCTGAAGAATCCAATGAGGCTGGATGTACCGTTGATCCCTGGACGGTATATTGAGCTGGCTGTCCCTGAACTGGTAGCCTCGCTGAATGTGCTGCCACATTTGGTCATGTCCACGTGCTGGCCAATTTCTCTGATTTACTATTCTTACTGACCTGGCCTGATTATGTGCGTATCTCTTCGAACCCACCTCATAATTTCGCCACGTTGAGGCTCTACTTGATGCCAATTCTTCAGTTTTTCGCACATAATGGGACTCTTGGGTAATGCCTTTGTACGGTGTCCATCTTTTGCCACTAACCACCTCACTGTATGATCTAAGCCCACCGAAGACAGGACGGCAGTGTTTATTCGTATGATTTGACTTGTAGACCAGTTCATCATATTTCTGAACGTCTTCTCGCTGTGAGTCCAGCTTCTTGTGTCGCTGAACCGGTGCTCCTTTAGCGTACTTGCCTTTTAGGGGGGGGGGGCAGCTGTTTGTAACTCGGGGCCCTGACTGCTCAGGTTCCTGGCACTTACTTTGGATATTATTACAATTGCAATTCAAGTCCATCATTTCCTTTAACATACTAGCTGTTACAAGATGGTCTTTCCCTTTAGCGCGATCGTTGGAATTTGTATTTGCAAATTTAGGCGGTTGCTTGTTCCTTTTACCCGAAAGACCCGCTCTATAGTGGGAGATCTCGCGGACACTTGTGTTTCACCGTCATGCAATCGACTCGGATCATCCGTCTCTGTTTCCCCTCCTATTATTTTTGGCCATCTATCATGTTCTACGAAAGTTCCTGTTTCAAGATCTATTGATGGCAGTGCGGAGAGGTGACCGCTGACACGTCCGAGGACCACCACTGGATTATACTTGATGAAAGTTCTCTTCTTTTTAGTGTTCGAGCTGTTTCGACTGTCCAAAGGTTCAGATTGTCCTATGCTTCGATCTAGTTCATCCCGAGCCTCTCGGTCAGATACATCTATTTCTATTTGAGATGAATTGCTGTGATGTGGAGAAGATGCATGGGTATCTTCATATGCCTGTTGACTATCTGCTGTCTCCGTTTGACACCCCGTTGATCGTCTAATAGATGTTGCACTGCTATCTGTTGGCTCCGGCAAGTGTTTATCGGAAGTCAGCTCACTCCCATTCATGCAATTTTTTTCCGCTTCAGGTGATTTCATTTGAGGTACTTTCAGAATGTCATCAAACAGGACCATCAGTTGTTGTTTGGCCAGTTCTTGCTCCATCAGTGGTATTCGGTATCGTTGCTGTCCTCTGCTGCTTTTCCATGGATAGGTTATGATCTTCCATATTGACTGTACGTCGTCTATTGTTTTGATGAGGAGGTCTTGTAAACGTTCCTGTTCGTTTATTGGCACCCTGCGTCTAGATTTGCCGCGATTGTCAAGGCACAGGTCCGTTAGCATTGTCCAGAGGTTCTTAGCTGCGTCATACGCGTACGGGCCTCCGTCCGAGTCCGTTGCCGAACCCAGCTCTCTTGGCGCGTCCTGGCTATGTTCGGTGCTTCTTTCGTCCGCAGTCGATTCCTGTTGTGGCGCGTCTTTTGAATGGTTTTGAGCCGAGCGATCCAATCTGCTATTCCCTCGCCGGTGATTTTCTTCCAAGGAGCGTATTAGATTATTTTTCAAAACGTTCTTGTACAACGAGCTTGGTTTGCGCGTGAGTGGAGTCCACGGTGTATCAGTTGTGTCCAGTTCATTTTTACCTCGCTGTTGGCTCAGTTTTAGAGAGTTGGCTTCAGCTTTAGAGTGAGTTTATAAAGCGGAGTATGTTGTCGGAATGATGGCTTGGAGAAGTCCCTGGCGTCTTCTAGTGGCCGGGATAGGTCGATTGCATTAACTCGGCAGCTAGAGGTGTGATCATAAATTGATATTTTGTCTACTGTCCTAATCGTTTTGCCTTGCATCATTTTACGCAGTTTTCTAAAACGCATCACTGGTACCCACACATGTCACGAATACTTTAGTCCAGCACTGTATATTGAAATGACTAATTTGACTCCGCTGGTCCCTTGCAGCAAATTTCTGAATATATGATCGGAGTTGACATTGATTTAAGAAAATCGATTCAATAATTAACAATATTTCAATAGGCTCTTACGTATCAAGCCAATACAATGATATCTTATTCTTGGTTAATTGTTCCGAGGCTGAGGCACTTCTGTGAAGAGACTGTAAGTAATACTCGATGTTTCCTAGCTCGAGCCTTGAAATCCATTAATTAGAACGCGAAGAATAAGAGGAGGCCTTTTGATTAATAATAATATGGCTCCAAAGACGAGGAAGTCCCTGATTAGCACCAAATAAATTGAAATTCGAATGATGGCAGAATTTCACACAGATATAAGATTAATCAACGCAATTTGCGTAAATATAATTATACACAAAAAATATATATATAAAAAATGTAGAGCGACGATCACTATAAAAATCACAGTAATTATAGTCCAATCGGTAATTGCCTAAGCACAATCGTAAAAGTTCACAATGGGCCAACTTGAAGATGGCCACCATGTCACATTGGACATTTCGCGATCTAGAGAGCGATGGTAATTCAGCTTCCACACGTCATACAATCTTGATCTTGACATCCACGTATAGCTCGAACAAAGATATATTAGGCGCCGCTAACGTCCTCGCTGTACCATGTGGTGCCGCGCCGAAATCAGCAATTCAATCGGAGCATCTTGCAAACACGTCCATCACTTAAAACTTCCATTGTTGCTTTTTTCACCATGTTCCACTGCAATTATTGTTCCTCTTGATTCCTACTAACAACCCTGTGAGTTTGTCGGTCCATTAACAGAACACACTGTATATATAACGAATGATCGGGGTTCGCGTCTCCGTGAGTGCAGAAATGAATTTTCCTTCCCGGAAACACCGGTATCTCTTCATTCAGTCAATTTTCCGAATCTGTTATATTTAATGTATTCAATATATATATATATATTTTTTTTTTTTGTGAAATACGGTGGGCCCCGTTTACAACGTTTCCACCTAGAACGTTTTCCCGCTCAGTATGACTTATCCTCATGGTCCCAGCTATCCCTCATTCTCATTGAAATTTCCCATTTGAAGCGTTTCCAACCTTACAACGTTTCTTCATGACGATTGACAATTTTTCCGAAACCGTTACAAGCATGCGCGGCGATACGGGAATGGGGCAATGCCCTCCAGCGTCAATCACAGAGCTGACTGATCTAATGTATATATGAATTGGCATCATCATCATGCCCCCACCCCCCAGTCTATTTCCGCCTATGGTTACAAGTGGGGTCCACTATATTTTAATTCACTGTGATCAGCAGTAGTACTCAGTTTACCACCACTGTGGTGGTTGAGTGGTCATAGTGACGGACTTGCATCGAAAGGTCCACGGTTCCAACCCCATCTGTGCCACAGAGATGGTCGGCTGACGTTGGTTTTCTGTGGTTCCCAATTTCGAGGTGCGAATGCGAGCCGATCTCTCAGTTAAAAAGTCTCTCGCCGCAGCAGGCCTACAAACGTCATAAATATTCACTCGCTTTACTTCTGAAAAATAGGTGGCAGCACTAAAAAATCAGACAAGACATTAGGCAACATACGTATCAACAAGTACATATCAACAAGTACATATCTATTGCATCTTTCAATCTTGATGAGAGTTGACAAATAAGGTCTTTCAACTTATCCGAAGGTGATGTCACTCTCCGCTATTACTACGAATGTTTCAGCAGCTGGCTGATGCAGAGATAAATCGAAAAAAGAAAATTCAACTGGCCTACGCGGGGAATCCAACCCACGTCCTCTCATATGCCGGGTGAGCGCCACTAAACTACAAAGCCAACGACTCCTCTTTCCTTAGAGCTCGTGTGCGCTGAACGGGGGCGTACATGGACAGCTAGACCTAACTCAGGCCAAAGTTCATATTGCTGACACTGCTACCAGGTGGCGACTTATGCGATAAGTGTGGGGGGGGGGACTGGGCCGGACCGTGCGGTGGTGGCGGGTCGGTTGGGGCCCCTTGTCGCTAGGCGTTCCGTGTTTTTCTTGATGGGGGGGGGTGGTGTACCCGTCCTATGGCGGGTTCTCTCTCGTGTCCACGGTGGAGGTTCGTGGGTATGGTCGGGGTCTTCCTTCGCGGGGCGTGTTAAGGCGCTGTAGACCGCGCCGGCGGGGCCTTGTCGCGGGTGTTGGGGCTGGGGGGGGGGTGTCGCGCCCGCGGTGCTGTCCTGGCTTTGTCGAGTGGTGATGTGCCCTGGGATTGGGAGTGTGGTTGGGGGGGTTGGCGGGATGTTGGTCCGAACCGGATGTGCTTTCCCGGCCGGCTTGCCGGTTTGAGTTTTTTTCTGGCACGCCCACGATCTCACGATCAATGAGCTTATATCGCAAAAGCGACAGAGCCTGGGCGTGCTCAGTTCTATACTATACTATCCGATAAGTAATGAGACTTTTCGAATAGACGTCATAATCATCATCAGCATCACTCTGAGGGTTTTGTTTAATTTAGATTTGTTTCTTTCTTGAGTCGCCATATTGGTTACCTTGTATCTCCCTCAAAACGAGAAAAATATCACGTGATCCAAAAAGCATCATTAATTCGACTTAATTTATTTCAAGACCTTAACAGTGGACGTAATATTTTTTTGATTTATTTCCAGAATATCTCGCGGCACCCCTTAGTCGATATCGCGGCACCCTGGGATACCGGTTGGGAATCACTGGTAGTAAGTTGTACATGGCGATAGACCTGAGTTGTGCTCGGTTTGAATGAAAGTCCTCCTTTTTCCGCGTGCCGGTAAGTTTTTTTTTAGCAATTTTTCTTACTCTCTGCGGCAAATTTTTATTTCAGCAAGGATTGGTATAGTGTCCCGTAATTTTTTTTTACCACAAAATATAGTCTGCTGAACTGTGCCGTTTTCGTATTTCACGATAAAGCCGGGTTTTCCTACGGAGCAGGTTTCCTGAGCCGCGCGCAACGTGATCCGCCCAGCGCGACACGTCGCCCACTCACCAATAAGAAAAGTAGCATTGACTGTTTTCCTACCTAGCGCAATACGGCTCACGACAGCGCTTTACGTCGGGCGTGATCGGCAGACTGCTTCTGGAGGGGTCAAATGCGTCGTGCGCCGCGCGTTTTGCGGATGTTCTCTTCACTCTCGTGGGTTTTCTTTCTGTTCCCTTCAAACCGGAGCATGCAGACGACAGAGTAGCTGATGCCAAGGCCATATACTGTAATATAGCCGTCCAGGTCTGATGCGCCTCGCTAGGAAAACACAAACGCGTAGCGTGATTATGTAACACGTTTCTGCCAGCGCGAAATGGTCTAATTCGGTTCACGCTGCGCAACAAACCTATTCCTAGGAAAACCCGGCTTGTAAACGCAATCCAAGTTTCGATTCGGTTTCAAATCAGACTAGTATCAAAGAAAAACCCGGGAAAGTATAGCATTCCTCTGTTAAATGCGTTCTGATTCGCAAGCGTTGTTCACGCCCCTCGTCGATGATTGGACGGGCATCTGGTTTCGAGACTGTTGCGGGTTGCGTGCCGTTAATTTGCGTAGGAGTCCCGATTCCAGTGGCGGTAAAACGGGCGGTTGTACTTGTGAAAAGAGAAACGGGATTGCTTTTCTATTGATATACATCGAGTAAGTTTTTATTTATTAATAATGACGTCTCTCTTGTGTTGTTTAAAATTTTAAATTTCGATCACTTTTATCATTGATTTCAGCATCTCTTTTATCATTTCTCTAGAGCAGCGGTTCTCAACCGGCGCTCCGCGGAGACCTTGGGGCTCCCTGTGCACTTCCCAGGGGCTCCGCGGCAACTCGAGAATAATAAAGTAAATCAATAAATTTGATAAACAAACAAAAAAAAAGAGGCCGAAAGGGTACCGCCGTATAAATAATATACTATAAAGGGCTCCTCGAGTTAAGCAGGGCTCCTCCGAAGAAATTATTCACTGAAAAGGGCTCCGCGAGTCAGTAAAGGTTGAGTACCGCTGCTCTAGAGTTTCGGTTGTGAATACGCTCGCCTTCGATGGTCCCCCCCCCCCACATCTTGCAGTCGGGACCCCCTCTAGACAGGGACACTACTGGGGGGGGGGGAGCAGATTTGTCTGGGGCCCCGGGCGCTGAACCAAAAGGGACGCCAAATTCATCCTTTAACTGCTTCCTCTACATGCAAGGCGCCAAAATTCCGGGTGACGAAGTATCCAGTTGCGACCCGGGCCTAGTGGTTTTTCTGAGGCCTTACCTAGTAAATTCATAGTAAATTTCAACCGGATCTCGTTTTTGAGAGCCCCCCTCCCCCCCGGGTGGGCACATGCATATTAAGACGGCACTGCCCTAGGCTTCAATCTTTGACGTGACCCCCCCCCTCTCCCCCAGCTGAAATGAATTTATAGTGTGAAGAAAACAAGAATTAATGTAAGAGAAAATATTCGCGGGGGTCTAGCTCGAGCCATGGGTAGATACTGGGGGAGGGGGGGGGGCAACAGGCGGAGATAGACTTGGAAGTCTGGGGGGGGGGGCACGGTGATGATGATGTCAATATATATACATTAGATCAGTTGGCTCCACCTTTGACGCTGGGCCCCCCCCCCTCCCGTATCTCCGCCCATGGTGCCCAAGGTGAAAAGTGGAGTCGACTGATCTAATGTATTTCAAGGTCTATCTCCATTTCCACCTATGGCTGGAGCCCTTTCCTTCTGGGGAAGGGGGGGGGGAGAGAAAGACGTTACTTTCTACAATTTTATCTCATGATTATTGAGAAAGAAGTTTTCTACATGTCACCTCTATGCCCTATTTCTCGCATGGGCAAATGGTGCACGTGCGCAGGGCTAACGAATTTTCAGAGCCCCCGTTTCTACATAGCTCCGGGGCTTCTGCTTACCGGGGTCCTATGCTAGTTTTTGTATTTTAGGCGCAGCCTGTCCCCAGGGCTGCAACTAGATGTTTGGTCACCCGGGGCAAGCGAGCATTTTGACGTCGCCGCCCACCCCTGTAATGTTGAAGGAGAGGTTTCAGAATGAAATTTGCGGCCCCCCTCCTTAAATCCAGCGCCCGGGGCACGAGATCTGCCTGCCGCCGCCCCCCCCCCCCAGTTGCAGCCCTGCCTGTACCTCAACACAGTCCCAATAATTTATATATACACAGAGCCTGGACTTACGAATAAGACCCTGCAGGCCCCCCGCTGCGGGGGGGGGGGAAACTGGCAGTGCTTGGCATCAGAATGAATCAATTTTTTTAAATAACGTTGTTTGGGGGAGGGTGTAGTGAATAATCCTGGCCTGAGGCCCGTAAAAGGCTCCAGTATATAGGTGACAACTTGGCCCAACCCCCTCGGGGTAAAGGGCTTACGGTATATCTTTCATGGGCCATAGCGTGGGCTACGTCTAGTCTTACATTATATAGGCGAGGGACCATCACTTTCTATTATTGAATGGATAGTAAGGGTTAAGACGCCTTCGTGTATATAGGGGTTCTAGTGAGGGTCTGTTTCTCGCATGGGCAAACGGGGCATGTGCCCTCAAATTTTTGCTTCCCCCCTCCCCCTAAAACTGGCTGCCTTCTATATTTTAAACATGGGCAACATGCAACGTCTCTGCCTCAAAGAACACTATATACAATCGAATCTCGTTTAAACGAATACCGAAAATCTCGTTTTAACGAACATTTTTCTAATCCCCCAGATAAGCTTGCGTAGGAACAATGCATAAACCTGGAATTCCTTTATTAAGAAATTTCGTTATAGCGAAGTGATTTCTCCGGTCTCTTGGAGTTCTTTATAACGAGATTCGACTGTGTATATATATATATATAAAGAAAGGGGGTTTAAAAAATTAATTTTTGCTCAGGGTCCAAACTTATGAAGAACAACTCCCCTGTGCAAATAGCCGATTATTTTTTCCCTTCAATGATTTGTTACATTAGCCATAATTTTCCTGATTTTTCTCTATATTCATATGCATTAATTTTCCCTAATATTACAGTTGAAATATTGCCAGCTCGCTGTAAATGATGTCGGAAGGAAACATGAAACTTCGTGGTAAACGGAAGAGCCCCAGGAAATTACAGAGGTAATGCAAATGAGTAAATTTGGTGTGTGTGTGTGCTTTAATAATGCCCTATAATGATAGAAGTTGTATTTCTTTGAAAAAATTTGTTTCATTTAGTAGTTGCAATCAAAGCTCGGTTTCCACTCGTAGGGAGGCCCTCAAGCCGGGATGTTTGACGAGCCTCTCTAAAGTGAATTTAGTGTGAATAATACAAAACATAACAATCGTCCTGGGATCCCAGTGCTAGAGCCCTATCAGCCCGGCCGTTATGTTGGCTAGAATTATCTACCTGCCATTTGACATATTCACTCTTGGAAATCTTGCAAACAGATTACATAATCATGGGGGGGCCCTCTTATGCACCTGAGTGCCCCCAAGTTGACTCGGTGCATTGAGCAGTGACGTATTTACAGATGGGCTTAGCAGGCTCTAGCTCAGGACGGCAAGTTCTGAGTGTGTGGCAAATTTGAGGAATGAGTGGCCAAAAAAAGTAGTGGAATAGGTGAGTTACCTAGAGCATGTGGAAGCATGTGAATGACCAAATGAGTGATCGAGAGCATGCGTAAACATGTAAATGATCAAAAGAGTGATCTAGACCAGTGTTTCTTAACCTTTTTTTGCCCGTGGCCCCCTTTGAACCATATTTTTTTTTCTCGTGGCTCCCCTGTCTTACCCGGAATCTTCGACCCTCATCTGGAAGCAAGATCCTTTATACTTATTCAATTGATTTTTTTCAGTGAATTTATACTGAACGAAAATTTTGCAAAGAAGTTTGACCAAACCACCTGTCATGGCCCCTTTCTCCATTTTCTTCCGTGGCCCCCTTGAAATATCCCAGTACCACTAGAGGGCCATATGGCCCCAGGTGGGCCCTAGGATATTCCAGTGGGGCCACGGATGAAAATCTCACAAAAGGGAAGCCATGGCTACTGATACGGGGGCCACAAAGAAAAAAAGTTTATGAAATTAAATTTTTTTTTAGTCACTGACTAAAAAATTTAATTGCAAACAAAATGCATAGAATGATATATATATATATAGCATATTTTTTTCGCAAATTTTCCCCTATTCAAGTAACATTAACATGAGGAAGAAAATAAAATAAGCTGTTCATGTAATCTCGGTGGTTTTACGACTTGGGGGTGACAGTAGGCCCTGACACAAACTATAGAAGAGGTTTAAGCAAAATGGATTAACTGTAAAGACAGGAAATTGTGTGTGTTCGAAGACTTTTCATTCAAAGAGGGCTGCCATAAAGAAAACAGACAAAGATTTGTTGACCATTCATTGACATTCTTTTGAGTGCTGGCAGTAAATGCAATCCAAGAAGTCGATGAGGGAAAAATGAAAGCTTGTAAAAAACCCCCATCGTTTTCATGCAATTACAGACGGATAGCCATCTAGTTTAGCACAAAGCTATCTTCAGCAGTGGTCTGATGGGGAATATATTTATAAAAATCGAATAAAGAATGATTGCTCTGGGGTATTTTTTTATGAATTTTGAGGGGATGCCAATTCATTGCCTTTGCTGAAAACATTATAAAGTTGAATTCAGTTATAACGAACTCGAAGAGACCAAATCTTACATGAGAAAAAATACCCGCGAAATTTAATTTTTTTAATAAAATGTATAACTTGAGAAACTATAATTGCATAAAATTACTGTTGTTTCAAGCAAGTGTTATGGGGACGGACCCCATCAGACGGTAGTGTTCGCAAGTGTTAATACGCCATTCCTTTCAATTTAACAGGAAAAACGTAATTTTAAACATATTTAAGACGGTCTTAACGTCATTTGGTTTGCTGATTGGTGTCTATATGCAATCCAAGAAGATAATGTATTGGGACTTCCTCTAAGATTGACACTACACCTTTAAAGTTTTTTAATCGATACTGCAATGCTTCCTATTAATTAACTGACTTGCTACTTAAGCCTGCTGCTGGCCTACTACTGGCCTTTCACCTTTGAAGACCAAACACACCCCGCTTCCCATCTCATTGAGATATCAAAGCGTTCCCGGAGGATGAGTATGTGTGTGTCTGGAAATTTTATTAGATATCTTCAGGATAATAAATAAAAATATTACATATAGATTGCACATGTAAATTTACACATAATCAATGTTCGTCAATGGACAGATCATAATATGCGGAGGAAAAAAATCAACTACTATAAAATCTACATCGTAATCTTCCGAAAGTTATTGATTCCATCCGAAGATGAACGTTCTAGCGTCCATGCGCTCTAAACAGCGTCCCTTGACACTGTGATCATAACCTTGTTGAGGTTATAATATATATATAATCTCAATTTTTACAAGTTGATCAGACATTCGTCAGTACGAAATGTCGATAGGCGCCTACTACTGGCCTGCAACATCCCAAATAATTTCAATGCAATTTTCCTATCCTGCAAGAACAATGTTGTGGACATTAGAAAAAAAATTCTTAAAGGGCGTATGACCACATTTAAAGCAATTTAAATCCGTTTATTTGAGACGCACTGCGTCTGCTGAGTTCTCAGGAAAGTGCAATAAATTCTCACGTAAGTCTTCACTTTGAAATGTCCGTAACCGGCTGAATTCATCTCTTTGTATCTGTCAACCTAAAATTTATGGTTTTTAGTGTCGATGGTACGCATGCAAAACCAATTCAGCGACACATTTTCACAATCTGCAAAAACTACTTAGATTTGATAGTTGGAAATGATGTCTAAATGCCAAAGATTTGGAGAGTTCGAATCAAAATGAAAATGTCAAATAATTGAAATTGTTCTTCTTATAAATGAAATATTTTTATATTGAAAGCTATATATATAGTCAAACGTCTCATAAATGTGAAATTTTGTCATAAAACTGGGAGTTAGGCGTGAATCCCCTTGGAATTTTGAGGCATTTACGAACGACCGAGCTCCTCTTGGTCATTTTTCTCCCCACCCTTTCTTCCTTTTGTTTCCTTCCTGAATTTATAAAAGTAAAAAGGATATAATCATTATAAAAAGGATTGTTTTCAGATCAAATTGCCGAAGTTCAATTACTTTAGTGCAAAAATGTCAGATTTTTTTTGGGGGGAATACAGAGTCAAACCCCATTATAATGAACTCCAAGATACTGGAGAAATCACTTCGTAATAACGAAATTTCGTTACAGAGGAATTCCAGATTTTTATATTGTTCCTATGTAAACTTATCCAGGGGATTAGAAAAGTTTTCGTGAAAATTATATTTTTTTCCCATTATAACGGTATTCGTTAAAACTAGAGTCGACTTTATTTCGTCCCAAACTATTTTTTTACGTGTATATGCAGGCCAACAGGGCGTATGGCATTTTACTGGTGGGCCATTAGTCTTAGAGAAATACTTCCAACTAGAAAAAGTATCCAAATCACGTGTCCAACTCAGATATGTCATTCATGTTGTAAGGTGTTGTATAGTTATAAAGTAAAAAAAACTTTTTATACCGTCCCCATGTGCCAAAGAACCCAATTAAGACATTGTTTCTCTGTCTTTCCCGATGCCAACTAAACTAATTTCACGTTTTTAAGTGCAATTTTCAACGCGATATGCGAATTCGAAAAATTGAGGAAATTTGGGAAAAAACAGCAACGGATAAAATGGTTTCCCCGTATTATTTTTTTTTCCAACTTTCTTCGAATATCTCAGTGAATATTGCACTTAGAAACGTTGAATTTTTTTTGTTGGAGACCGGGAAACAACTTTCACATTGGGTTTTGGGGCACTGGGTGTCCGCATAAAGAGCGTTAACATTTTTATTTTAATAACTATGTAACCCCTGGTAACATGAATCAAATATCTGAATACTACACATTATTCGGGTACTTTTTCCAACTGGAAGTATGCCTCTAGGACCAATGGTTCGCCAGTAAAATGTCATATGCCCCGTTACCTATGCGCCCTGTATATTAAATATAGTACGGACTGTTATGTGAAATATTGCCCTGTGTTTAAGCCAACTTGAACGTTGCTTCATCTGCCTGCGAGAGAGCGGCCATATTATGAACCAAAAAGCCACTTGAAGGTAGCTTGTCATCCAACGAAATATCAGATTTTCACCGCATCGAAATTGAAGTCAACAAACTGATAATTTTCTTATTTGAAAATCTGATTATTTATATTTTCCGATGGGCTTGAAATCCTAATAATGAATCATTATGTTCACATGAACAGCTTTGTCACTGCGTACATGATTTCTCTGGAACGAATGGTTCAAAAAAATATTCAAAAAAATTTCACACGTATTTTAGTTCATTTTTTTTTAATTCATAGTAGGGCTACAACATGAACCTATATCCTTGATACATGTATTGTTGTTGAAAACGATGTGAAAGGTTGAACTTTTCAATTGTGATTCATTTGTGTGGCTACTCCTCTCTCATTACTACTTTTATCCGCTTGAAGAGAATAAAATTAATAAAACTGCTTGCTATCACTTTTTGCGATTTTTATCATTATAAGAATGCGTATTTCGGAAGCTACAACTGACATTTCTCAATGAAACGATAATTATTTACACCAAAAAAACTAATTTGAAATAACACAAATTTCTGCCACTATAGTAACTTGTCATTGTGCTGTCTTCAGGCGCAGAGTTTACATTGATTGAAAATAATGTATTCTATTTTTTTACTGTATTTTATTATGTTTATTTTGCTTTTTCGTTATTTTCATAAATTAAAAATTAATCAAATTAAATTCAAACATATTTATACTTCAGACAATTTTTGAATAACTATCTTCTAATGGAAAAACGGGGGGGGTGGGGGAGAGAAGTAAGGGGGAGTTGAAAATTATTCGTGTTCGCAGGGGGGGGGGGGTCACAGGAATGAGAAATGGGTGGAAGGGGGCCATGGACAAAAAAAGGTTGAGAACCACTGATCTAGACCATAGTAAATGATTAAAAGATTGATCTAGAGCATGTAAATGATCAAAAGAGAGATCTAGAGCAGTGTTTCTTAACCTTTTTTAGCCTGTGGCCCCCTTTGCATCATATTCTCTTCTCGTGGCGGGCGCCCCTCATCTTATCTACTACCCCCCCCCCCCCACTCTCATCCAGGGGACTACTTGTTCTATTCTTTCTACTTGTTGAATGGGATTTAGTCGAAACTATTAAATTTATAATGAATATAAATAAAAATTGATCTGATCTGTATGTGCAGGTCAGGCGCAAATCCAGACAGGAGAATATGATCATCCTTCCCAAGAGCCGCATTAAGTCTGAAACATTTGCACTGTAAAATATGGGATGATTCAATGAGGGAACCTACGCAATAAATCGCCCCTCCCAATGTATCACCCTGGATTCGTGTCTATACTGAGCCAAAGTTCAGTAAGCTTCCTCCTTAAATATGGGGGGGGGGGGGGGGTACCTAACTTGAAGATCCTCCTTGGTCGCAAAGTTAACTGGGAATAGCAGTTTTTTTTTCGTGCTTACTTGCTCCAGAAGATCATTGTATGTGAATCTCATCCATGTATACCTTCTATGGGCATAAGCTCCCCCCCCCCGAGTCATGCCTGGGTGGGCCCGTGTATTAAGATGATCCTGGTTTTAATGGGCAGCTCTGTTGGATTCTGATAGTAGTCACATTTTTTCCATTTCAATGCTTCATTTCTCCACAGCTCTCTGTGGCCCAGTAACTACTTCTCATGGCTCCCCTTTCACCTGATTTTCACCCGTGGCTTCCCTAGAATATCCCAGGGCCACAAGGGGGCCATATGACTCCAGGTTGAAAAAAACTAATCTAGAGCATGTAAATGATCAAAAAAATGATCTAGAGTACACAGTGGTTCTCAACCTTTTTTCACCCATGGCCCCCTTTCAACAATTTCTCATTCCTGTGGCCCCCTTGTGAACACATTAATTTCCTACCCCCCTCCCCCATTTTCCAATTAAAAGACAATTATTCAAATAGTATTTGAAGTATAAATATGTGTTGTATTTTAATTTATGAAAATAACAAAAAACACAGAAAAAATATAATAAATTATTTTCAATCAATGTCAACTTTGGGGTCATTCAAGTATTGCGTCAGCATGGGGGGGGGGGGGGATTGATTTGCTGACTTTTGATGGGAAGGGGGGGGGGGGGTTTGAAGGTTGCTTACGTCACCAACCACCTTTTTTGAAGATGTGAAATATTCTAAGCTACTGACGAAATTTTGCTGACAAAAGAGTCAAAAAAGGCTAAAAATTTGTTGACTTAATACTTGAATGACCCCTTGCGCTTGAAGATGTCATCAAGTTCAAGTTACTGTACAGGATGAAGTTTGAATGATTTACAAATTAGTTTTTCTTGGGTAAATTTGAATTTAGATAAATCGGATTTCAAATCAATCAGAAATTATAAATGATCAGATTTCGAATAAAAAAATTATTGGTTTTTTGATTATAATTTCGATACGGTGAGATATACATTCATCGTGAAAATCTTATGTCTCGTTGGATGACAAGCTAACTCCAAGTGGCTTTTTTGGTTCATAATGTGGCCTTTCTCTCGCAGGCGAATGTGGATGAGTTGCATGTCTGATTTAGTGGTAGGTAACAAGACGTACGGTATTTTACTGGCAAACCGTTCACCCTACAGGAAGACTTTCAGTTATAAAAATTATCCAAATAACGTGTAGTACACAGATATGTCGTTCATGTTGCAAAGGGTTGTATATGTATAGTTATTAAAATAAAAATGTTAACTTTTTATACGGACACCGTGTGCTCAAAAACCAAATTACGAAGTGTAGTCCCGTCTCTCCTGATGCCAGCGAAACCGTTTTATCCGCATCATCAAAGTTTTTTGGTTGGTTGTCTTCAAATAAATGTTACTATCAATCATTGTCATTAACGTGAACACTGTATGCATATATACATTCATCTCTAAATCTTATAATTATTGATAACACAAGCTTATGACAAGGGCTCGGATTTTTATGACCTAAAGAAGAAACGTAGTTGCTAATAACTTATTGGCAACGATGTTTCATCTTTAGGTCGTAAAAATCAGAGCCCTACTTATGAAAAATTGGATGAACACACACAAAAATGTCCTTGTGTTGGTTTTCGTGAAACACTTAAAATTTTTGATACTTCAAGTGCTAAATTTCATCTTTCAACTACTCGGATCCTTATGCTCGGTATTGAAATATCCTGCGGTGTTGAAAAATCAATCAAATCTTTATGTTAATGTTACTTAAATAGGAGAAAAACCGTGAAAAAAATATTTCTATGCATTTTGTTTGAAATTAAATTTTTTTATGCACTCTTTTTATAAATTTCTTTGTGGCCCCATTATCAGCAGCCATGGCTCCCCTTTTGCGATATTTTTCTCTATGGCCCCCCTGGAATATCCTGGGGCTCCCTTAGGGCCATATGGCCCCCGGTTGAGAACCACTGATCTAGAGCATGTAAATAATTGAAAGAGTGATCTAGAGCATGTAAATAATTGAAAGAGTGATCTAGAGCATGTAAATAATTGAAAGAGTGGTCTAGAGCACATGTAAATAATTGAAAGAGTGATCTAGAGCATGTAAATGATCAAAAGAGTGATCTAGAGCATGTAAATAATTGAAAGAGTGATCTAGAGCATGTAAATGATCAAAAGAGTGATCTAGAGCATGTAAATAATTGAAAGAGTAATCTAGAGCATGTAAATGATCAAAAGAGTGATCTAGAGCATATAAATGATCGAAAGAGTGATCTAGAGCATGTAAATGATCAAACTAGTGATCTCTAGAGCATGTAAACATTATAAACAAATATATAATTGTATTCACACTAATAACGCTGTGGTAGTCATAGTGACAGACTCACATTGCAAGGACCCGGGTTTGAACCCCGCTAGTGCCACAGTGGTGGTCGGCTGAAGTTTTTTTTTGTTTTTTTTTGGTGGTTCTTCCACTTCGAGGGGCTAGTGCGAGCTGGTCTGCCTGGCAGAATGTCTCGCCACAGAGAGCAACAGGCCTCTCTCTGCAACATGTAATATTCAATATTCATGTAATATACAAATATTCAATGATTGCACTTTACTCACTTCACTTCTGAAATATAAATGACAGCACTGAATAACCACGTGCAAAACTAGGCACGCACCCAGACTGTTGGGTAACACTTTGTTCCCAGAGTCTGCCACAAAGCTGGGCTAGAAGATCTCAGCAACAGGCAGTGCCGCAACTAGATACTTTGTCACCCGGGGCAAGACAGAATTTTGGCACCCCCCTTGCATGTAGAGGAAGCAGTTAAAGGGTGAATACGGCGCCCCTTCTGGTTCAGCGCCTGCACCCCCCCCCGTTGCGGCCCTGGCAACGGGTGATAAATCTGGTGGCAGAGTCCTTTCAGTATTCATTCATTCATTCATTCATGTATTCAAAAGTTATTGAATAATTTCCACCAATTGATTTCACGTCCGTCTCACTGTTTCAGGAAGAATTTGAATATTTATCACTTGTCCAGAAGTAAGTCAGCGTTTTTTACTTTTCTAATTCAATTGATGAGTTTTGAGAATTCTAACAAGGAAAAAAAAACCGTTGAAATACATTGAACTTAATGCGTTTGATAGATTGATGTTTGCCAAAATATATGCAATTAATTTTTTATCTATTTTTAATCTAAAATAATTATGATTACTCTCTGCGTCTTTAATGAACGAGAACAATCCTCTGTGACTCGTGCTAATAAAAGATTTACATGAAGGGCTTGCCAAGTTGAGAAAGTCCTTAGGTTCCCAGTTCGAAACTCTCCGAGATTGAGTTTCCAGTAAATTTTGATGATTAGCTACTTTTTTCTATTTTTTATTTGTTACTTGGATATTGTGTTTAATAATCCTTTATTTTTTTTCCATTTTAATTGAAGTGTCATTCTCTCCGGATGCAAACGGTATGCAATGCCGTTCAAGCTCAAAAATGAAAAGAGTTTTGCCGAAGAATAATTTGAAACAAGGGCCTCGTGAGAAAAGTCTAAGAACTTTATGGATGGCCTCACCATCACCGACCGAGCATTACCGGAAGGTAACAAGCATATATTTTGATCTCTTATACAATAATAGTGTCAAATAAATATTCCAGATCATAATATGATCTGGCATATTTTTTTTTATTTGGATCATTCATGGTCATCTTAACTGGTCGGGGTACATTAACCTCTTCACGATCAAACACCAGTGGAATAAATTCAAACAAGTTATCTGTGTTTTCTTCCCCCCCCCCCTCTCTCTCTTCACCATTGCAAAGCTTTATAGCAACCCTATCTCAACTTAAGTTGGTCTTTTTCTCACTCCTTTCTTTCTATACTCCTGTTAATGATTTTTTCCCCAGGCATATAATGTATCTTTCTACTATATACATGTAGGAGCGAAAGAACACGTAGGGTGAGGGTGAAAAGAGGACTCTAAAAAAATTCTCTTATCTATTTTATCTGTTATACTTTATTCTTTGACATATTTCTTTTTCTTTCTTCCCTTGTTTTTTCTTTCTAATGTGCGGTTAGGTTAACACAAGGTTATCAGATTTACCACCAATTCGTTGAATAGAGTTAATCCGAATTTATTGCCAAAAGCTTGTGAATGAAGTGGTTAATATCAATATCAGTTGATATTAATAGATATACCTGATAGATATATATATAAACTGATGAGCCAAAAAAACTGGTACAGGCATGCGTATGCAAATAAAGAGATATGGAACCAATCAGAGTACGCCGCTGCGGTCGGCAACGCCTATATAACACAACAAGTGTCTGGCATAGTTGTTAGATCGGTTGCTGCTACAATGGCAGGTTATCGAGATTTAAGTGAGTTTGAACGTGGTGTTATAGTCGGCGCACGAGAGATGGGAACTACATAGCATCTCCGAGGTAGCGATGAAATTTGGATTTTCACGTACGACCATTTCACGAGTGTACCGTGAATATTGGGAATCCGGTAAAAAATTAAATCTATGACATCGCTGCGGCCGGAAAAAGATCATGCAAGAACGACGACTGACGAGAATCATTAAACGTGACAGACGTGCAACCCTTCCGCAAATTGCTGCAGATTTCAATGCTGGGCCATCAACAAGTGTCAGCGTGCGAACTATTCAACGAAACATCATCGATATGGGCTTTTGGAGCCGAAGGCCCACTCGTGTACCCTTGATGACTGCACGACACAAAGCTTACGCCTCGCCTGGGCCCGACAACACCGACATTGGACTGTTGAGGACTGGAAACACGTTGCCTGGTCTGACGAGTCTCGGTTCCAATTGCTTCGAGCTGATGGACGTGTACGGGTATGGAGACAACCTCATGAATCCATGGACCCTACATGTCAACAGGGCACTGTTTAAGCTGGTGGAGGCTCTGTGATGATGGTATGGGGCGTGTGCAGTTGGTGTGATATGGGACCCCTGATATGTCTAGATACGACTCTGACAGGTACACAAGCATCGTGTCTGATCACCTGCACCCATTCATGTTCATTGTGCATTCCGACGGACTTGGACAATTTCAGCAGGACAATGCGACACCTCACACGTCCAGAATAGCTACAAAGTGGCTCCAGGAATACTCTTCTGACTTTAGACACTTCCGCTGGCCACCTAAATCCCCAGACATGAACATTATTGAACATATCTGGGATGCCTTGCAACGTGCTGTTCAGAAGAGATCTCCACCCCCCTCTTACTCCTACGGATTTATGGACAGCCCTGCAGGATTCATGGTGTCAATTACCTCCAGCACTACTTCAGACATTAGTCGAGTCCATGCCACGTCGTGTTGCGGTACTTCTGCGTGCTCGCGGGGGCCCTACACGATATTAGGCAGGTGTACCAGTTTTTTTGCTCTTCAGTGTATATAGATAATATATATAGTCTGTTGATGTCAAGATCAATAATCTGACTTTCTGATTTCATCTGATGGAATGCCACTGGGAGAAGAGGACGAGAAAACAATTATTCAGTTATTAAGAAAATATGCGGCTAATTGAAAATTTTTCATCTACATTCTTAGCCTTTGCTTTGGACAGTGGTCTGATTTGGGATGATTTGGGGACTTCTTGTTTTAATATGTTGGCAGTTGGCAACCCTGGTCGGTGATTACGTTCAAGGCTGACCATCACGTGTATTAATATTTCAGTAGTGTAGAACATGTTTCAGTTGAGAATTTTTTTTTTTTAATTTCTTCCAGAAAATCTGCAAGATTTTTTAGTGAATTACTAAGGTTTGCACCGCAATTACGTTTACACATGGGGGGGTCATGATTTAGGACGATGTTAGGTAGTCTACCCTATAGAATGCCAGTTCAATCGGGTTTTTTTTGCCATTATTGTTAGCTACAGCCCCGCTCAAGTGAAAAGAAGTCAAGTTTGTATAAACTGAGGACATAGTCCGATATTAGGTACATTACATGGAATTTTACAACATGAATGTAAGGCATAGCCCCCCACATCCTGAAGCAGGGCCCTTATATCTGCAGACCTGCCAACTCTCCCGATTTAGGCGGCAGACTGCGGATTTTTCATCCTTCCTCCCGCTCTCCGGATTTGTTAAATTAGATTTTACGCAAGCTTTCATGTTGTCGTGGCGTCAATGATTACAGTCGTCGTTAGGGAAAACAGCCATAGAGAACAGCCGTAGTCATTTCCATCGAGCAGCCGTAAAAAAAAGTCTCTGTGACCGCATTTAAGCAACTGGCAAAGACGCGACTTCGTTTTCGTAGCGTTTATCGGCAATCATTTATCAGGGGCATGACCTAGGTTGCCGAAATTCCTGTATAATCGTTATTGTATTCCATTAACAGCCGCGCGGTAAACACGTTTTTTCGTCCGCAGCTTTGTGATTTGAATTTTTTAAAATCGTTTCTTCCGATTAAACGTCTTCAGAAAGAAAACATAAAACTTTAAGCTATATACAGCTAAATATAAAGCTTTTAAGAATTCATATACCCAAGATTATCAATCACTGATAGCATCCACGAGAGGAAACACATACTTTATGAACAGTATGTAGATGTGATTTCTCTATTCTGCATGGAAAGACTGACATGCAATTAAATTCTTCTCTTGGGGGGGGGGGGGGAAGAATGTAACTTTTTCTTAATTTATTAAAAAAAAAAATTCCGAAATTTTTTTATGAACTTTTTTTTGATCGAGTCTATGAGTGTCGGGGGGGGAGGAATCACCGATATAATGCAAACGTAGTAGATTGCAATTAATGATTCTGCCAAAGCAGAAATTGAATGGTTTTTAAATATATTTGGGAGGGGGTGTATGCGGACCATTTGGTAGTTTATTAGTTTGAGGGTTCAACAAATAAAGTAGTGATTAAAAACTCCTGCCTGGTTGAAAAAAAGTAATTTTGTATTTACTACTTCATAGTCTTCGACAGTAACTAACATTCATCATTCAAAATTATGGTGCACATTTTGTGTATAGGGGAAACAATAGTTTGCATTACAAAGCAGTTGGATACATAAGCGTATTTTAGGCTTTGTGACTCTGATGCTACCCAATAACATTCAATTGTCTTCTGTATTTTTAGGCATGCAGAGCCATAAACAATATTTACAATGCTCAGCAATGAGCTGGAAAGGGGGTCATTCAAGTATTACGTCAGCATCGATGGGAGGGGGTTTCCAATTTTCTGACTTTTGATGACAAGGGGAGAGGGGGGGGGGTGTTTGGATAATGCTTACGTCATCAACCACTCTTTATGAAAATATAAAATATTCTTAATGGCATCCTACTCAGTGCACCAAAAACAAGAAAAATCTTTCTCTAGTTTGTGGGCACCTGAACTAACATGCTCCCTAATGATAAATATCTTACAGAACCACTTCAACGATCTATTAATGTTTCACGTATCCTTCAAGTGCTCAGGAAATGTGTCTGGGCCTCTTAAGTGCTCTGGAACTGTGCAACGCATCACTCAAGTGATCCGTAATTATGCCACGGATCACTTAAGTAATCTGGGAATGTTCCGCGGGTAACTTGAGCAATGTAGAACCACACTGGGGGGGGGGGGGGGTATTTTAATAGGTAAATAATAATTTACCCTATTAAATGCGCTAAAATTGTGCCACATGTCACTCAAGGGATCTCTAAATGTGCCACGGATCATTTAAGTGTTTTGGAACTGTGTCCCGGGTTGCTTAAGTGATCTTTGAATGTGCCACGGGCCTACTTCAGTGATCTGAAAATGCGCCACGAGCCACTTAATTGCTCTGGAATTGTGCCATGGGTCATTTAAGTGATCGGTAAATTTGCCGCTTAGTTCACTTTTACAAAATTGGGTTTGAGGGGGCAAGCCACATCAGATAACCTTCAGGACCACATTTGGTCTGCGGGCAAGGGTTTACCATGTATAGCTCAAAGGCTGGGTCGCAATGAATTTCTTAAAGAGAAATTTTGAGTTTTTACCCTTCAAATAGCATTAAAATTAACAGAAATCGATTATAATAACATATTAAGGTATTTTCTTTCGAAATTTCAAGGTTTTTAAAAATGTTTTATACATAAAGAAAAAACATTTTGTCTGGGCCCCCCCCCCCTCCCGCGTACGTTTCTGATGGCACAAATATGTGTTAGGAGGTAGGGGACAGTGCTGACGAAATTTTGCTGGGGGGGAGGGGGTAAAAAAGGCTAAAAATTTGCTGACGTAATACTTGAATGGCCCCAAATGAAAGTGCTTGATTTGCCAAAAATGATTACACTGACATTGAGCACTAAAATTCGAACAAATTCTTTTAAAAAATGGATGGACAATGCAGTAAAACCATCTACTCCTCCTTGACTTATTTATATCAGACCTTGTAATTTACACATTTTGCCCTGTGCTTTTGGAAGTGGTATCAGAGGAGCATCATTCTTGAAAAAAAATTACATGTTTTCATCATTTGCTGTGCATTGTCGATGAGAGTTGACAGACTGGACTGTGGAATACTCCAAAAAAAAAAAGTATGCAATATACTTTAGGAGAGAGAGAAAAGAATTATGTTTGGTTGTTAATATACCCTATTTTTTGGTCATTCCGTCATTTTGCATTGCCTAGGGTCAGTCTTACAGGATACTGAAATAGTGTCATGGAAGAGAAAAAAAAATTAATTTTGGAAATTTGCAACAAAAAATTTTTTTTTCATTGATTTTTTTTTAAATTATGCTATGATTATATTGTCTAAGGGGGGTACCCTCCCCACGCTCTACTCTTTTTAATTTTTTGAGTTTGAGCCCTGTTATTGAAAAAAAAACCCCTGCATGATTAAAATTCAATATCAATCATTAAAAATTAACAATTTTATTTTCAATTAAAAATGGGACAATTTTATTTATAAATGTGATGAATTTTAAGAAAATTGATATTCAGCCGCTGAATATTCGGTATTCTGCAAAATCCCTATTTGTCCCATCCCTTCAGAATGTGGGTATATATTTTTTTTTTAATTTTTTAATGTTTCATTGGTGGGGAGGTGACTTTTCAGTGCAAAGTTCAAAGTTGTCCCAAGTATGGGCAGTATGGGTTCCAAGACTGTATCAGATATTTGAAATGTTTGGTTGTATTTTATATTTTTCTACTCGATAAGCCAGAGAGTTCAAAAACATGAAACAAGGTTGAAGAAATTTTTGCTCTTGAATATATATTTAATTATCCTCTCCCCCTTTCATTGTATAGGTCGATGCGTATTGCTGGCTTTGTCACAAGACTGTATTGGGTGAGCAGAACAAAATTTGCAAGATCTGCCCGAGAGTTTATCACGTCCGATGCCTGAGTTCAACTCGCCATTTCAACGACAATCGGGAGTGTCCGGAATGCTTTACCTTGTCAGTAGATGGGACAGACCCCCTCAAGATCAGTGTTCGGAACCTGTCAGAGTTGCTGCACCTCGTTCTGGATTCTCTTATGAGTAAATATGTAAGCAGAGTTATGTTATGTACTCTTACTACAGCTTTTGCAAGTGTTTTTTTTTGTTGTGAAATGTGAGTTTTTCATAAACTCAAACGGAGGTTATTAGCATTTTTTTTTTTAGTGGCTTAGTTTAGTTTTTCAGTTTTTGTTTTGAATATTACACGAGTTTTTTTTTGTAATAAACACTTATTATCAAGTAATGCTGTCTTAACGCATGGGCCCACCCGGGCACAAATGGAAAGAAGGCAATGCAGTGAGTGTCCCATAATGTAATCTGGTTACAATTTCCCAGAGTAAATACAGAGTGTCCTATAAATTTATAAATGGTTTAAAAATTTGTAAAAAATTGGAGGAATTGGCATACAGCAAAACCTCTATTTTCCAGACACATATGTGACGATAAAAAATCGTCCGTAGAAGAGGAGTGACCGTTAATCAGAGGTTTGAAAAGTATAGTTTTATTATACAGAGGGGGGAAGGGGATTATTATTTTGCTGTAAAAAAGGGGGTTGCCCCAGTGCCATCATTTCTACTTTTTCCAGGGGGGGGGGGGCAGCGGCCCCTTGCCTCCCCCCCCCCCGTCCTCTAAATGACGGGCCCGGGGTGACCGCATCCCAGGGGTATCTGTTGAAAAAAAAAACTCCCTCCCTTAAGAATAACCTTTTGCAAACCGCATTCAATACAGCAAAACTCATCTTAACAGATACTCCTCGGAAGCGGTCACCCCCTTTTTTACAGCCAAATAATAATTCTCCCCCCTCCCTTGTATAATAAAACTGTACTTTTCAAACCTCTGATTAACGGTCACCCCTCTTTTACGGACGATTTTTTTTTTCTCGCATTGATATCAATTTTTTTTCCAGAAAAAAAAAAATCAGATTTTTGTCAAGAGAGGTTGTTGCATGAAAACATGTTATAGAATTAAGGACCAGTGAACCTTTCTTCAATCTCAGTGTCCGAAATGTTTGTAATGCTTGAGCCATCTATTTGTGGTGGAATTAAACAACTTCGCCAATGTCAACATTATTATGAAATAATGTGTATGTGCCAGTAACAGGAAAATTTGTTAATGAGGTATTAATGGTACATCCTGCATTTTATAGGACTCTAATATGTACGGATAAGCCCTCTGTTGACAAAAATTGGAACTGATTTTTTTTAAACGACCATAAGAAGTACCACGACCATTAACGAACTTAAATTTTTTTTTCTGTGCCAAAAGTAAATCTCTCTTTCCTGAGAATAATAATTTCCCAAACCACATTCAGATGTATCAATTTCTCCAATTTTTCAACTATTTACAAATTTTTGGGACGCCCTATATACAGGGTGATTCCAAATGCATGAGATGCATTTCAAGACGTGATATAAGACTGCCATACAAGCATTTTTGATAGAATGTGCAGTCAATTTGCAATAGCAAAGGCGGTAGAGGGTGTTTTTTCAGAGTGCCCAACAGCACCTCACCAAAAACAAATATCACATTTTTCTGATGGATTTGCTGCAATAAGTGCAATCACCCTTTTGAGAGCGCATGATATTGTAATGTAGTGAGGCTTCCCCATGGTGGAACTTTTGAGTAACGCAAATTCCACCACAAGTCATCGTATCACTTGATCATTTTTTGATGTAGCATGAACTTAGTTGTACCTGCTCCAATAAACAACAAACTCTATTCCAATCCGAAGGTGGTGCATATGCACCATCAAATGGTTGATAGCACATATCGCAGCAAATCCATCGTAAAAATATAATATTTGTCTGTGGTCAAGTGCTGTTCAGCACATTCTGAAAACAACCTTTACCGCTTTTGCTATTGGGATTCGACCGCACATTATATAGTCGAAAATGCTTGTTTAGGTGTCATATTACCTTTTAAAGTTTGTCCTGTGAATTTAAAATCACCCTATATAACCAAAGATTTGATCATTGTTGTCGCGCCACGGTAATTTTCTGCACTCGAGGGCTAATTAGACTGGGACCTACAAATTATTGCCGAATCCGAACGGCAGGCTTGTTTTTTATACTCATCGAGAGGTTGGTGCGCTAACCCCTAGATGGGGGACTCCCTGCGGTAGCAATTTTTGCTGCGGTCAAGTTGTTTGTTTTTTATTGTACCCCTGTGTTGGGAAGTTTTCTGACAAGGACGAACCAGGTATCGAACTCGCGACACCTCTTAACATCCTGTGGTACTTCAGGCGAGTATCTTATCGACCAGGCTACCGCGCTCCACCAAAGATTTGGAGGTATTTCCAGCTAAGTTGGGAGGGGGGGGGGGGCTCACAAAAATCACTTTGTCTAGGAGGGCCTATGATACTTTTAACCAGTCATCTGGCTATAACTGAACAGTATGTCATGCTGATTTTCGGCATAATTTAGAAAACTAATTATTAATTACTTCAATTATTAAATTTATTTTTGGTGATGCTATTGAAAAACAGCAAAGGACATGATGTATGTCCTTTGCGGGACCTCGCGATGCAAGTCTGTCACTATGACCACAGCGGCTTTTTTTTTTCAAACCGAGCACAACTCAGGTCTATCACCATAGGCAATTTACTACCTAGTGAGTTGTGCCGTAAGTGTAAGTGTGTGTGTACCTAACAGTCTGAGTGCATATCTAGTGTTGTGTATGATTTTTCAGTGCTGCCATCTATATCGCAGAAGTGAAGTGAGTGATGTGTAGTGACTGAATATTTGTACTGTTTGTAGGACTGTTGCTCTCTGTGGCGAGACTTTTTAACGGGGAGATCGGCTCGCATTTGCGCCTCGAAGTTGGGAACCACAGAAAACCAACTTCAGCCAACCACCACTGTGGCGACGGTAGGACTCGAACCCGGGTCCCCGTGATGCGAGTCCGTCACTATGACCACTCGACCACCACAGCGGCGACCTCAACGGCTAACCATTATAACCATATCACCATTGAAATTTATCTCAAAAACTATAGCCAATCTGACAAAACCAATGCCATATTCAGAATCAGCGGCCCCAATATACCCACAAAACAATTAAAATTTTAAATATTCTTAAGAACACAATTCTTTTTTTGTTGTGGTTAAGCAGTGTTATGAAGAATGCTTATTTTTATTGGCAAGATAAAATAAGTGTTTTACATTTCCAACCAAGTTACTAAATATCAATGATTGTGTTGTGCTGCATGACTCGTACTGCTCACCAGTTATAGAAAAATTAAGATTCATAGAGTGTATACGTACACATCTTTTTCAAATTAACCTATGTCAAAGGCTGTTTTTTATTTGATGTGTAATAAATACTTTTGTAGCCATAACTACTGTACTTTCATTGATGCGCACCTCGTTGCATCACACCCCTGTCAGAATTATTTGCTACAAACCACATTTTCATTAAAACAGGCTACCTTCAGCTTCCACCCGCCCCACATTGTTCCTTTATAATGAAGTTCTACTATATTATAAATATGGTTGTGAGAGTATTTAAAATTAAAAATGCTCAAGAATATTTTGTAATTTTTGTATTTCAGAGCATGTTTCACGAATGGAACAAATACAGAAGCTACGACCTCTGCAATAAAATGGATCTTGTGACTATGAGTGAGGTACGTCTTACATTACATCTTTCTTAACATCACTTTGTATTTAAATGCATATTTTTTTCACATATGGTTTTATTTGTGGTCTGTTATCAAGATTAATGACCAGGGCTGCAACTGGGGGGGGGGGGGGGCAGGCGGGTCTCGTGCCCTGGGCACTGTACCAGAGGGGCAAAAATTTTATTCTCAAACCTCTCCTTCAACATTACAAGGGGGCGCCAAGATGCGCACTTGCCCTGGGTAACCAAGCATTTAGTTGTGGCCCTGATAACGACCCCTATCGCCAGTGAAGAAGAACCAGCCTAGTACTTAAATTAAGCAAGCCAAATAATAGCTATCAACGTAATAAAAATATTGCCTCTTTAACACTAGAACGACAGAATTTTCAAACTACCTAGAACGATGGAAGTGGTAATTTTGACCCCAATAGGAAAAAAATCAGCATAAATTATTTTTCCTTACCAAAATTTCTTGAAACTATCTATTCAGTCTCTTTGACTGATTTTTACAATAAACCCTTGTTCGTGTACCAATTCTTTTTTAGAATTTCGGACAAAAAGGCTTGTTATGACAAATATGGCCTGGGTTTTGTTTATTTAAAAAGAAGTTTGACCACAATTTTTTTTTGAGAGCTTATAATTTGTAGCTTTATTCTTACTTCGCTTTACACTGATAAGGTTTGAAGTATAATAAGCCTGAGAAATTTACAAAGAGATTGCATGTGCAGAATGAAAAACTGTGAATAGCCACCAAATCCAGAGCAACATAAAATACATTTGGAAAACAGTTTTTTGATGCCCTGGAATGAATTCATTTTGTCGAAAATATCAAGACACTCATTAGTAAAGTGATAAAATTAAAATTTTATAATTTCTGATAGAAATTTTCTTTGTCTGCGATTTGAGTTTAGTGTGTGTGCGCATGGTGCTCCAGACCTAGATTTTCTCTGCTCACCAGCTGTGGAATTATTTTTTTTTGCTCAATCGAAAGCGTGATGTGTGGTAGCATATAGCGGCTCCCCCACATCATCCAGCAGGGGCCCCTAGGCTGGGATCTTTAGCGGACCCTCAGGACTACTCTATAATGAATTTATAGTGTGAAGAAACAAAGAAAAAAAAGCAAGCCAAATAATAGCTATCAATGTAATTAAAATGTTGCCTCTTTAACACTAGAACGACAGAATTTTCAAACTACCTAGAACGATGGAAGTGGTCATTTTGACCACAATAGGAAAAAAATCAGCATAAATTATTTTTCCTTACCAAAATTACAGTAATAATCGTCTTGACCCTCACTTGGCTGGACCCTGTCCATGGGTAAAATCATGAAAATAAAGATTACTTTCATTGTGCGACATTGCACAACAAATTCAATGCCGTAAAATCAGAAAGGTCCATAGAAATGCAAATGAATTGAATAACGAACAAGGATGAGCATCTTCAAAGTATACCTTTGACTGGTACAAAATGGGCACTGAAGAAAAGCAGTGACAGGGCATCTGTTCCCTCAATATTAATGTTCACATAAGAAGACTCCATTTCAGCATGTTTTGCTACCATATTAGGGAAATACCCTTATATCGGTCAAAATGACTGCAACAGTCGTTCTAGGTAGAACTTCATTTCAACACTAAACTATGAAACCTAGAACATTTATATTTAAGAATTCAAGAGTCTTAACAAGATGAGAAAGTCATGAAATTTCAGCAATCGGAGATAAATCATTTGGGTGTAATCGCATATCAAAATATCCTTGCAGTCAAATTGACAGCTTTTGTCATCATTCTAAATCATAATTCTGTCATTGTATTAATCATAAGCACGGAAAGGAATGCTAGGCTACCATCGATATAACAAATGTGCTTCAAGTTGGACTGATTTGGAAAAAAAAACAACACTCCAATGGTTGTCCCGATAACCGGCCAGTAGCTGTTGTGCCTTCTCTGAACTTCTCAATTGTTAATGGACATTTCACAATCAAAACTTAACACATGGTAGACCAGTTTTTTTAAGGGAACATTCACTTATCACTCTGACTGCATACAAGTATAAAAACACACAAGAGTTAACTCGTGACCGATGAACAATTAGTTAATACTGTTGAGTGTCTCTTTGCATTCCAGACCATGCTTTGTAGCGATATGACCAACACCCTATAGTTTTTTTTGTGCCATGAGTTTTTCTTTCGTACAACTTCTCGTACAAAATCCCTCTTATACTCTGTTTTTTTCAACATCGCTCCTACTTTGAGAGTTTATCTTAAGGTCATGGTCAGTTTTGTGGTACACTGATGTTCGTTTCACATTTGTGCAAAATGTGCTTATGCATTAATACAGTCGTATATTGACTCTACTAATTAAAATAATCACTGATCTTTGTTATTCCCATCAATTTTTTTTCTGTTGACATGTCTAAATATAATGAAAGTTGAAAAAACCCTCTATTTGCAGAACATCAATAAGTATCACTATAAATCGACAGCAAATTTTTTGGCTGATGTGAAATGGATTCATCACAACCTGTGCATAATTTCTAAAAGTAAGCACTTTCACTTAAAGCTCTATAATTAATTTTGTGTTCGGATTCACTTTTTTTTTTTTTGTATGACGTGCCAATAAGAAGTTATTTCTATTCCTTGTTCAAGCAGAGAACACATTTGTTGCAACATCAAATTCCTTGGTGGTTGACGCGAGAAATCAGTTGATGGATTTGGAAGCCTGTGTTGACTGTTTCAAGAGACTGAAACTCCGAACTGACCGGAACAGATTTGTTGAGCTGTGTGTGAGTTGAATTTTCTGTCTATTTCTCCACATTTTATTTGAATGTGTATTTTTGTCGCATTGCTATTAACAATCCTTATTACTCGCTTCATGCATCTACCAACTTTTTCTTTTTCAATAAATTACCCTCTAATCTATATGTTTTGTATGTACAGCTTGAAGAATCAGTCATAAAGGTGGACCCATCATTATTACGGATATATATATAGAAGAGCCAAAAAAACTGGTACACCTGCCTAATATCGTGTAGGGCCCCCGCGAGCACGCAGAAGTGCCGCAACACGACATGGCATGTACTAGACTCGACTAATGTCTGAAGTAGTTCTGGAGGTAATTGACACCATGAATCCTGCAGGGCTGTCCATAAATCTGTAGGAGTAAGAGGGGGTAGAGATCTCTTCTGAACAGCACGTTGCAAGGCATTCCAGGTATGTTCAATAATGTTCATGTCTGGGGATTTTGGTGGCCAGCGGAAGTGTCTAAAGTCAGAAGAGTATTCCTGGAGCCACTTTGTAGCTATTCTGGACGTGTGAGGTGTCGCATTGTCCTGCTGAAATTGTCCAAGTCCGTCGGAATGCACAATGAACATGAATGGGTGCAGGTGATCAGACACGATGCTTGTGTACCTGTCAGAGTCGTATCTAGACATATCAGGGGTCCCATATCACACCAACTGCACACGCCCCATACCATCATCACAGAGCCTCCACCAGCTTAAACAGTGCCCTGTTGACATGTAGGGTCCATGGATTCATGTGGTTGTCTCCATACCCGTACACGTCCATCAGCTCGAAACAATTGGAACCGAGACTCGTCAGACCAGGCAACGTGTTTCCAGTCCTCAACAGTCCAATGTCGGTGTTGTCGGGCCCAGGCGAGGCGTAAAGCTTTGCTTTGTGCCGTGCAGTCATCAAGGGTACACGAGTGCGCCATCGTCTCCGAAAGCCCATATCGATGATGTTTCGTTGAATGGTTCGCACGCTGAAACTTGTTGATGGCCTAGCATTGAAATCTGCAGCAATTTGCGGAAGGATTGCATGTCTGTCATGTTTAATGATTCTCGTCAGTCGTCCCGTTCTTAGATGTCATAGATTTAATTTTTTACCGGATTCCCGATATTCACGGTATACTCGTGAAATGGTCGTACGTGAAAATCCAAATTTCAGCGCTACCTCGGAGATGCTATGTCCCATCTCTCGTGCGCCGACTATAACACCACGTTCAAACTCACTTAAATCTCGATAACCTGCCATTGTAGCAGCAGTAACCGATCTAACAACTATGCCAGACACTTGTTGAGTTATATAGGCGTTGCCGACCGCAGCGCTGTACTCTGATTGGTTCCATATCTCTTTATTTGTATACGCATGCCTGTACCGGTTTTTTTTTTTTTTGCTCTTCAGTTTATATATCAGTCATTTTTTCACATTTTAAACGTGACCTTACCTTTTGTCCTACTTCCCCCCTCCCCCTCACTGAACTTGCAAGTGATTTGATTCTTGTGATTCACAGGCTATAAACATGCGAATTGTTTTGTTTATAATTATTTGGTGATGAGATTCACAGTGTTTGTGTTTTATGTTATTAGGATTGACATTACATAAAAGAATTCAAGTATGAATTTTGTATATGTCAAATAGTTTCTGACTCACTCCCGTATGTATATGGTAATTTAGCATGAACCAGAAGCAAAAATTCTGCCAGGGGAAATTGGCTCGCATCTGAAGAAGCTTATGAAACTCGTCACTCAAAGTCAAGATGGTGCTGCAAAGGGTACTTATAACCAACTACAACCACCTCCTGACAAACTAATTATAGAATATGAGAAAGCAAAAACGTGGCTTCAAAACGTTTCACCTGTTATGGAAAGCTATGGTAACAATTTTTGTTTGGATGTATGACTGCAAAAGAAAAATTAATTATATCACTTAATTATTCGCTTACTATTTCTTATCCAACAACTGCCAATTATTTACACACAACTTTAGATGTACAGTAGACCAGGGGTGGCCAACATCTTGCGCCATCCTGCTCAAATAGGGTATTTTCGTATTTTTCTGCGCCAAATAGCGAATTTTGCTTTAGTATGCCCGGAATTTCGGAAAGGACGTCAAAAAATTTTTGTTCCTACTTTGAAAAAAATTTCCATTCCGGGAGTAAAAAGAGCATGTCCGCCGAAGTACGATTGCTAATTTGCTAACTTTGCCAATAACGAGCATTAAATCGCCAAATAACGAGTAAGATAGCCAATCCCGCCAAATAATGATCGTCAGATTGCCAATCTCGCCAAATAATGAGTGCTGAATCGCCAACCATCTTGTTGATTCTTCCGAAATTCTCTCCCATTTTGCAACAATTTCTTTCTGAGTATAAAAAAATTTAAAATGATATAGAAAATTTATAATATCTATATAAAGACTATAGATAAATTTTAGCCCATTTGAAGGGCTGCTGTTCCAGACTGCAAATAGTGCCCTCAGTAAGCAAAAATCATCTTAAATAGACTGGTGTGAAACATTTTATGACAGCTGCTCTTTCAAACAAGGTGTCAAAAGTCTGGAACACCAGAAACAAGAAACAAGCTGATGAAAAGATGTTTGATAACAAAAGACAGTGCATTTGTTTTATTTTGAAAAGGGGTGGGGGTTAATGAAAATATTCTTGTTAATTTCACTGCTCCAATTTATAAAAATCTGCTCCGAATTCTCAATTTGCTGCTCCAAAGCTGCTTTGAAATGGACTTTGTCACTTCCCACTCCTGACAGTAGACTCTTGCTAATCCGGCACAAATCAGACTAGTGTATGCTGGAACATCGAAATCACTGAATTATTGGAAGTAAGTTCGAAAAGCTCTTTTGGATTCTTTTTATCAGAAACCCTGAGTCCCAATGTGATCACATTTAGCGGCATGCACTGTATAAACTTCTGCACTCAGACATGCAGTGACATGTTTTCCTCTTCCATGGCGTGAAGAAAAAATGCCAGATTAGCACACGGCTGGATTATCGAGAGTCTACTGTAATTGTTTTTCAATACAGGATACAATTCAATGGCGATTTTTTAAAACAGCTGCTTTATGTCTTTTCGAATGCTTTCAAGATATTTAGGAAGAAAGATTATCGATGCACAAAAACTGGATAAGTAATTCCATAAGTTTGCATATGTTGCATTCCCACAAGCAGTAGCCATCCCTCATATCTAGCTCGCATACTAGAAAGATTGTGCACTTACGATGTTGAGTATTGTTAATTAGGCAATGCATGCTTACTGATGAGAGCATCGTTATAACCATACCACTTGAGGTTCCGTTAAACCATACCACTTGACACCTTTGTTGTCTTTTCAAATTTTCTTCGGATTTATGCTTCTGGTTTAGTATTGAATACTTTCTTCAGTGTAATATCCATAATTTTTTTTAATGTGGTGTGTGGAAAGAAACAAGCCAGAATGCGCCAATTTGGTATCGTAAATGTGAGGTATAGTTATAACTAGAGCCCGGATTATATGCAAATAAATATGTGCATATGCATTTTCATGTTTTGGCTTTTTTTTACTATTAATGCATATAAATGCATAAAATCAAAGAATTTTCAGTATAAGTGTGTATTTTTGAAGATTTATTTAAACCCACTCAATTTCTTTTTATAATTTTTCAAATAAATATTGTTCATAATATTTTCATAACATCAGTTTTTTTCCCGCAGATGGAATTTAGTAAATCAATACATATTTATAAAGTGTTTTACGAATATTAACCGTTTCATTGTAAGGCTATTTCTAGAGATATGTCGAAGTGTTAAATTTTTTTTAGAAATTGTGTCGAAATTCTTTTGTTACCTGGTATTTTCGTTATCGAACATCTTCAACAAACTGAAAATTAAAAAATGCCTGAAATAAAAAATATGTAGAAGTTATTTGCACTTACGGTGTATATATATATGTATATATATATATATATACCGTAAGTGCAAATAACTTCTACATATTTTTTATTTCTATATATATATATATATATATATGTATAGTATAGGTATATATATATATGTATATATATACCGTATATATACATATATATATACCGTATATATACATATATATATATATATACCGTATATATATATATATATATATATATATATATATATATATACATATATATATATACCGTAAGTGCAAATAACTTCTACATATTTTTTATTTCAGGCATTTTTTAATTTTCAGTTTGTTGAATCTGTTCGATAACGAAAATACCAGGTAACAAAAGAATTTCGACACAATTTCTAAAAAAAATTTAACACTTCGACATATCTCTAGAAATAGCCTTACAATGAAACGGTTAATATTCGTAAAACACTTTATAAATATATTTTATGAGGGAATATTTTTTTGTAAATGAATACATATGCATTTAAGAAATAGAAAAAAGATGTATTTTAAAAACAGTACTTTTTTTGCATGGTAATTTTTTTAATGCATATTTTCTTATTTTTTGTGCATATTTCTACAATTTTTTACTTTTTTCAAGATTTTTAGTGCATATTCAGGAGTGTTTAATGAGTATTTTGGGATTTTCAGTGCATATTTTTAGAACATATTTTGCCACTCTTTTAGTGCATATAATCCAGGCTGTAGTTATAACCCTTTGAAGGGCACTTTGAGGACGGTGCGCTGGAAAGGGATATAGCGGAAGGGTAATGAGCATGAGTTTCCAACGGGGGTTCCACATGATCAAACATCACGGAAACCTTAAAAATCCTGGAACCTGGAGAACTTTCAAAGAAGAAAACTTTCTTGTTACTGATACTCACAATGCTGTTCTTTGTTTTAAATTCTTATAAGATAGTGTCGTTTAAAAAAAAATCCGGTCCACTTGAATGATAACCTAAAAAGTGTGCAAGCATGTGAGTGAGCAAAACAATGTGCAAGCATGTGAGTGAGCAAAACAATGTGCAAGCATGTGAGTGAGCAAAACAATGTGCAAGCGGCACATGGGCCTACCCGGGCCTCATAAAAATGAGATTCGGTTAAAATTTTCCAAGAGTAAGCATGTAAATTGGTACGGACGAGAATTTCTAGCCAGGTAGGGCCAACCGAAAGAATGACTTTTAGACACAGAGGCATATTTACGATGTGATGTGTAAGGGAGAGAGATAAGCAGAGTATAATCCAGGGGAGTTAATTTGGAGGAATGAGTTGTCAAAAAAACTAGACTAGAATAGTGAAAGGCAGCAAAATTTGTATTGCCCACAGGCAATGAAACTATGAATCTGCCTCCAGGGGCCTATGATTCGCTTAAGACAAATTATGAATTTGTTGTGTGAGAAACAAATGATGAGCATTATCCCATGCTGGAGCCCTGTCGCCCCCTCCCCGGTTAGGATCATGCAGGGGACCTCAGTTGCTCAGGGCCTTCCACGATAAGCTCTGGCACAATGATTTATGACAATAAATATGAATATGTATGGTGATGCTTAAGCCTTCATTCATTTTGGATAAATATTCAAAATTTTGAGTTTCATGGAGCAGCCTCATTATTATCAAGGGTCCCGTGAGAAATTTTACGCTGGAAACCTCTGGATTAGAGAGATTGAATTGTTTTGTCTGTTGATTTATCTATTTGTGGCAACAAGCTTTTGCCTATATGAATAAATACTATATATCTGTGAAAATGTCAGAGGCAAAGAGCATTGTGTCCATTTTCATCAATATTGGGATAATGCTATTAATTTGCAGCAATTTTGTTACACTAAATGTAGGTATAGGACACTAAGCTCTATTTCAATAAACAACAGAGATATTCAGTTTATAAAACAAACAAGCTCCATCACTGCCGTCTTAACGCATGGCCCGGGGGTCTCAAGAGAAGAGGGGCCTCAAAAAACTAGAAGTGGTTGAATTTCCCAGGTAGGTCCTCGGAAAAATCACTTGGCCTGGGGGCCCATGATGCTCTTAAGACGGCCCTGAGCTCCATAAAAAGCCATACTTAAAAAATCTTAAACGGCTCTCCCGTAAAATTTCCCATTTATAACATGGTTCCCTTTGCCTCCAGCATACAGATATATGCAGAGTGCATAGCTAACTCCTCTTGCACCGCAAATTACGGGCAAACCATCGATGGTAGAGGCATGCTTCCAATTAGAAAAAGTATTCAATGAAGACCAGAAAAAGTAATGTGAAGGCCTGTGATACATCATTCATGTTGCAATAGGTTGTATAGTTATTAAAATAAAAAACAAAATTACTTTTCATATGCCCCCCCCCCCCCCCATTCTCTAACTTCCAACATTGTTGCCAAATTGTTTTTTGCCCATTTGTCCAGAGCTTTGACAAACATTTAAAGTAGCCTATAATTAAGTCGAGTCCTATTTGGTACATATACAAAATTTGGCAAAGATCGGTCTAAAATTGTGAATTTGTATAGAGAACATACACATACACAGAAAATCAATTTTATATTTACAGATATCATTAACTTTGTGTATCACTGATTCCATTTCTTAGAAGATACTGATGATTAATTGCTCTCTTAGGATACCGCCAAGTTGGCTTGTTTGTCGAAGAATGTTGCAAGATCTTGAACAAAAACCCTGTGGAGCGGGAACTAGATGTCCATAAATTATCCAATGATATCCTTAGGCTCTCACAACGCCTTCATCATTTTCATAAGCACGATCAGGTAACTTATCAGTTTATGTAAAAATTTCCGGGGCTTGTAGCAGTTTTGAAGTGTAATATTCTGAAATATTTTCCAGGAGTATACATGCATATGTCCATCATGAGCTCAGCTTGTTGTAGTCATGCCAATTGAAATTACATATGTTATCATAGTGTCCCTTATGAACCAATTGTCTCCTGCTGTGACCTTGTGTAAGATAGCTCTCTCACTCAGTGCTTGCAATATTCAATTTCATGCCCCGAACTCCATCATAAGATAGCCTTCATTAAAAGGAATTACTTGGTCCACCATTCTTATCTAATGCATAAGGATACCCATCAGTCAGTGTTTCAATTTTGATTCTGTTTAGATCATACAAAGTAAGCGTGAATTAGTTACTCATGTGATTTGATGAGATATGTCATAGATGCTGATCTAATCGACTTTGTTCTAATATTTTAGGACTATGTTCACACCTTGGTATGGGCCAAGATGAAAGGCCACCGTCAATGGCCAGCCAAGGTGAGCAAACTTGTATTTTCCTGTATTTATTATTTTTAACAAATTGTATGCTTCTTTTTTTTTTTAAATTATTCTGACAGTTATTTGTTTTTAGACAATTGCGGTAAATTTATTAACTTATTGCAATTTTGCAATTTCCGCAAGAAAAAAAACTGATGATGAATGAAGCTAACTGATTACACCATTCGTTTTCTTTGCTCGAATGAGTTGAGCGTGAAAAAATTTGTGACATCTTTTTATGTGTTTCAATGTAATTCTGTTCTAGGATCTTTCACAGTGCTTTTACGGGTGACAAGAAGTAACAAACACAAAGAGGAGCAGAAATTATTTCTTTTTTTCCTTTTATATAATGCAGATATTTTAATCATAAGTGCCAGAACTTGAGGGCTGAGGCTGTTTGAGCCCCCCCCCCCCCAATAAATCAATAAATTTTATGGCATTATTGCTTATCACTTTTTTGAGGGGCTGGTGAGTAATGGTAAAGCATCCTGTGGTTGCCTTTTTGACCTTCCAATCCATCAAGACCATGCACTTGGTGGGGGGAAAACTTGGTCCAGTTAATAATATACACAATGCAATGCGCCACTTCTCTTCCTGCATAAAGTCTTGAGTCTCATATATACAGGCAATCAGAAAATTTCAGCGCACCCCCCCCCCCTCCAATGCCGGTGCTTCTGATTTTAATACAAACATACAATTCCGATTACCCCACATACTTATAGTCCTGCGAGAGTGGCCAGACTTATAGCAGTGCAGCCATATACATGCGTATAGCGCTGTTCAATATCATTTCTATTTTTCAGTGAACCAGGTAAGAGTTATGGACAAGTATTTTAGAACTGGGTGGAGAAAACAATATATGATGCCCCGCATGTTACTAGATAACACACAAATTGCGTGTAATAATAGGAGATACCTATTTGTATGAAGTTAACAACTAGATGATGCAAAGATGAATTCAGGATAGAAAAATCCACTGTCTCTATGGGGAATCAAATCCACACATCCTCTTATATGCCAGATGAGCGCACTAAGGGTGCTGAAGTGTTAATTGCATACAAACTCTAGGGGAAGAAGTTTGTTGCTTCTATAGAGTAGTGGTCTACCTGGTATGTGAGAGGGTATGGGTTTGATTCCCTGTAGAGACAGTGAAATTTTCTTTCCCGAATTCATCTTTTCATCAGCCAGTATTTAAAACCTTTGTACAAATACGGAAAGTGATATCATCTTGAAATACCTATTTGCTGACGGAACACAACATGAAGCGGTTGCAAGAACAATGAGATGAGCCATAATTCATTTGAGACAACATTAAGAGGAGCATAGACGTATGCAGTCTCGGGGGTGGGGTTTAACGTTTTTTCCTGCAAAATAACACTCTAATCTCGTCTTGAGAGGGGTTGGGGTTCTAACCCCCCCCCCCCCCCCGATTATAGTGTTATTTAGTGGGAGGGGGTTAGAAACCCCCCCCCCCCCTGCATACGCCAATGAAGATGAGCACTGATACCCCCCTTCTGAAAAGAACTGGATAATGTGGAGTCATCTGTAGTGTCCTAGAAACCGATGTCAATTTTTGACCGATGTCCAAGCATTGAACCAGGCATAAATGCTTGGGGAAAAAAATGGTTATTTTTTACGTTTTCTATCAGTGTCGCTATTGAGACAATTATAAACTTCAGTTCAAAAATAAGCTTTGAAATTTCAGAAATTAGTTCAAAGCAAAAAGTAAAACTCTACAGTTGATTGTCAAAGGAAGCTATTCTTGTACAATCGCCTTCATTCTAGGAGGATACAGAACTGTTGTTTTTTTCAATGTACATATACTTAAATTCTGTATCACTCACATTTCTTTACAAGTTGTGCAATTCTCAGCCATGTTGGTTTTATTTTCTTGCTTTTAAACTTTAATATTGTGGGCTACAAACTTCAATATTCTTCATCTTCTTGACGGGAAAGACGGGGACAGAGAATACTCACTCGAAAAAGAACTACTATTACAAATTACTAGAGAATATTCTTATCAAAAATAATAAGAATTAGTCTCAAGTTATTTATAGAGATTTACTATAATACACTTTATTACTTATATTCTTGAGAATTCTCTGTGGAAGGACTTCTATAACTGCAGAATATTCTCTGGAAGGACCATTATTAGTAACTTGAGAATAATTCTTGAGTTATTAATAATATTTAAGTTTCAGTAATAATTCCCCAGTAATTTATAAAAGAAGTTCTTCCGGAGAATATTCTCAAGGATATTATATACAATTATGTTATAAATAACAGGAGAATATTCTCATCAAGAACTTATAAGGATATTCTCAAGTTAATTATATAATAGAAATTCCTCCAGAAAATATTGAGAATATTCTCCTAAAGATTATTCTCAAGAATTTTACATTTTTAAAATCAAGGCATATTAATTTTTGATATCCAGCTTGCAATAATTGTGATTCATTTTTCCTTTGCAGGTTCTGAAAGTAGTTGACAAGAAGGCTCATGTTGTGTTCTTTGGATCTCACCAGAGGTAAGATTAATATCTCGTCAAATCTGGTAAGTCTTGTGTTATAAACGAAGTTGCATAAATGCTTCAAACAAGCTCAAGTGGAAGAAATAACTAGATAGGACAATGATTCTTCTGACGTGTATTTCTATGTTCTGTGATTTTTTTCAATTAAAACCTACAGTAGGACTTCACAGACAGTTACTCATTAGGAAAGTTGATGTCCTCTGCACCTTATCATAATGGTTAACAGCCTCGCATTAAGATGTCACCAGTATGCCGACTGGAATGAAAAACTGTGCAATGTCACCATATTAAGAAGTGTTGTGTATTTTGCGAAATGGTAATACGTGTGAATGAAATGTTCAAAATGATGAAATAATCAAAATGAATGAGATCTATTCATTAACAGGAGTCTTCTAGGGATGCACAACCTCTGATCCACTGTCCAAATGCAGTGCAGCCCATAATCGGGTTCCATCCGGCCCGTGAAAGGTGTTCCTAAAATAAATAATTGCACACAACACGACTGTTTTACCACCAGTTTCTGGCCTGCAAGTGGTAGCATATCTGATTCTCGGACTGAAAGGGTTGGGCACCCCTGATGCAGAATATGGAATTGCAGATTCTGATTTCCTCAAATTTCTACATTGAGCTAAAGCTAGTACTAGAAGAGAAGAGCTTCTGAAGTACTTTTCAAAAAACTTTTTCGCCCATTGGAGAGTGATAGCCTGTCCATCACAAGGGAAAATTAAAAAATTGATCTACCTATGTAAAATTTAATGCTGTGAAATTCAATAATCATATGCCAGTGCAAACTTAATTCTTGTTTTGATATTATTTTATTTGAAGGGGAATAGGATTCTATTTTACATTTTAAAACACAGATTTATTTCTCTAATGCAGGAGCAAAGTTCCTATAGCACACTGTTACCTTCTGTCTGAAGATGACCCCTCGCCAAAACGCACAAGAAGAAAAGACTATATTGAAGCACTAGAAGAATTAAATCGCCATCTCGAGGAGTACGTGGACAAATACGGTTTATATGCGTATGCACAGCCACGCACGCCATTCAATCCGCTATCTCTCAAACTACCTATCACACCGCAGAAGAGGGTAATCTATTATTTAATTTTAAAAAAATATGTGTATTGTGAGAATTAAAGGATGCTGTGTTTTATGAATGTTATCCTTTCATTGTGATTCATCGCTATAACGTGGATATGAATATCTTTCCACCGCATAAATATTGAAAAAAAGTCACTTCATAACCCTGGAGGAAAATGGGAGGATCTTCCCATTGGTGGTCAGTTTTTCCCTGAATGAGTTAATGTGATAGACCTTTATTCACACTAATTGATACAATCAAGTCGTGAATTTTTTTTTTTTTTTTTGGTACTTTTTCATGTTCAGAATCAGTTACTTACTCACATGGTCTTCAAGATGTTCGGCAACATAAGTGGCCAACACAGTAGACAAGAAACTGGTCACTTGGTTTTTTTAGGTGGTCATAGCTCTGGGCGTTTGAGCAGATGATGTTAGATGAAAAGATTGTGTATCATTTTCTCTCTCTCTCTACTGGGATAGACCTAATCCGATACTGTTTTCAGTATGACATTTTTTATAGTGGGAGGTTGAGAGAGACAGACATTCTCTTGGGCTGCAAATGTGTTAAGGAAGGGCGTCATGATATCAGTGTGAAAGATAGGAAGCCAAAATAAAGTGATGCCTTGGCTGATGAACACCTTCGCTTATACTAATTTTCCAGCTAACAAAGATTTTTTTTCCATGATTTTTCTGCCTTGGCTAACGAATATGGATTCAGCTAATAAACATTGATCTTGATAAATTGCGTCAACATAAAATACCCGCGTCGTGAGCTGATTTTTAGCGCCTTGTTGTCTCTCATTACTGTTACTAGAGCCCAATTAACTCATGTTCACATTGGAATCTTTTTCCAGACTGTACTTCTACTTCTCTTCCTGAAAGTTTTTGAACTATTTTGTGTAAAATGAAAGATTCAGCTGGTAGAAAACGCATTGAAAAAAAAGAGCATATGTATTCACTTCAAGTGTTCTTTCAGTGCAAGTACCTTAGCATCAAATTGAAGTCTGGAGATTCCAGGAGCTTATCTTTTCTATCTGCATGTGTGATACACAGATATAAGCTGACCGAAACACAAATAGATAGGGACACCAACGAACTTGACTAGGTTATTGGGTTGTTTCAATGCTAGCTTTTAGTCTAACCAATATTGGTTGTGTACTTGGTGTAAAATGAAAAGATCTCTCTTCAGTATCTCATATCTTTAAGTTCTCATTCATCCAATTTTGAAGCTGTTCATTTTAGTCTTCTGCCGGTTTTTCTCTTTTATAGTTATATTTACTCTTTACTTATAGTTTACTCTTTTATATAGTATTAAAAAACCGTATCTTTAAATTTTGGACAAAACCTGGTACGAATTAAAAGGTTTTTCATAGAACTGTGGGGAAATCATGTTTCAGCTACAAATGTGATCCCGGAATGAATTGACTTCGTTAGCTAAGGTATCACTTTAAAATTAAATCGATTGCTCAATAACAATTCTTTTTTTTTTCTTAAATTGGTACTTATTTATGGTAAATGTTCTGCTAGAATAAATTATGTTTTTATTTGTATCAGTTGGTTTCTGCTGGAAGACATCAGAGAAGGAAACAATTCAAGAGGAGGACATCCGACGCAATCTCAATAGGTATTTTTTTTACTTGATTTTTCATGACATGTCTACTTTGTTATTGTTTCGTTTTATTCTAGAAATCAGTCAATTTTTTTACCTCCCTTTTTAACAGCTACAATTTTGAGTTTGAGTAATTGATTCATAGCCAAGGTGACAAAGTTGCTCGTATTTTATAGACATTCCCATATTTAGCACAAATAATTCGATTTAATAAAAATAGGTGGTCACTCAGTGCCTCCCTTACTTTCACAAAAAATTTTTTTGTTTAACCCATTAAAGACTACTGATTTTTTGAAAGAAAAAACCACTGAGTGGAAACTACTCCCACCATTTATTGGCAAAGAGAAAAATTAAAATTTTGAATGGCAAATTTTCTTACCAACCAGCGTTAATATGTTAAGGAAGGGATCTTCAACACATTTGGCCCTCTGAGCTTTTTGCTACTGCTCATCAACCATTTTTAAAAAATGGCTAACCATACCATACTCAGGCTTCGATGTCTGAAAGGTAGAAGACCTCTGGTTAAGGCAAATGAACTTTCTGGATGTTGATGCTGAGACAAACTTTGGAAATAAAAGTTTGTTGTCTCTGCTGGGAATCTTAGCAATGGTCCTCTTGTAATATAAGCAAGTACACTAACAAATATACCACAAAGACACAACTTCGCTGTCTTTATAACATGCACAGTAGCATGATACACTGAGGGGATACGTATGCACTCCCCAGGTGGCGAGAGTAGAGACAGCCCGACGTCAATTCTTTTGTCGATAATGTGAACTCTTCCTTTTTTTTTTAACGCTAGAAGCACCACACCATTCGTTTTGATCGTTTTCTGTCTTCTCTCTCGATTTCCATGGTAAACCAGATTGTTTAGTGTTGAAATTTCACGACTTTTCCTAAAAATGCTTATATGTCACGCTGTCCAACTATTGCAAGTTTTAGAAAAATCTGCCAAGATCATTTTATGGCCAAATCTATTGTTCTATCACTTTGGTCCCCCTCAGGAATGAAAGTGGCCCGAATGAAATTTCTGGCTATGGGCCTGCCTTATTCGTTATCGATTCGACTCCAGTGAGTTGAAATTATGATTTGAATGTCCAGATCATAACTCATTGCTGTTGTCCAATAAAGCAATTACAGTAGGTTATTTCCACAAACGATACACACAAATTCCACAATTTTCCATTCAAACTGATTTAATAGTTGTGCGCAGATAAAAACAAATAGTAGGAAGTTAATAGAAGAAGAAACCCCTCTCTCTTAACGGTCATCTCTATTTTACTGCCTAATAATATTTCCGGCTTTATTTACACTTTTACATTTTGTAATATTTTATCGTGTATATATATTGCTTGTGATTGCATTTTTAATTGGGTTGCTGCATGTTTGAAATATATGACATCCATATTTGTTATGGGCGTCTTTTTTCTCAGCCACCTCGTTGGGCATTTTTCCTGTTGTAGCGTTGTTTTTGTATTTGTATTTTAGTTATACCTAGAAGGACCATCACTGGTCAATTTCACTGGTAGCATTTCATAGGCACTTTCATAGCCATACGCGATCATGTTATATTTCGAATCATGGCATCAAATTTCTACTAATATAGATATGTTCATTTCAGCTAATTGAAAGCATCCTTAATGATCGACCAATTGCAAAATAAAAATACTAGTATAGCCAAAAATGTAGAGATGCTAATCATTGAATCTAGCTAAAAGCTAGTAGAAATTTGAGCATGTGATGATTGTTTTACTTTATCTCAATACTTGCTGAAATACTGAATCATAATAATACCACCTTAGTAGGTATAGTGATAAAATATAGAAAAGGAATTTCACGCGAAATTCATCAGGGACAACTTCATATGAAACGATTGATGCGTTTACAAATAAAGACGTCATATTTTGTGTTTAAGAAAAAGGAAAATATTCTTCTGCTACATTCAGTGCATTTAAATATACATTTGCAATAAAGGGAAAAAATTTCTGAATCCCTCAAAATTTTACAATGAAACGTAGTGTTGATCAGAGGGCTTGAAAGCATTTCGTGTGCGTATCATTCATTTGCCAGAAATGCTTGGTCTATTTGTGGGGAAAAAAGCTAAACTGTGGGAAAGTATTAATTTCCTTCTTGTTAAAATTAGTTGAAAAAAAAAGCTTAGAGACCCCTTATTTTTTTGTTCAGGAATCAGAATTTCGCTAACAACAACAACTGCTAGACCACAAACAATGACAGCGATGTCAGGTCCCGCTATGCAATAGCAGAACAGACGATAAACTTTCAATGCATAAAAACAAGTCTGTATGCCAAAAATGTGTTTCTAATGTAACAAAGGTATTGAAAAGTGTAAAAAGTGGGATGTGTGAATACAATTGCAATTACAATATAATATTTAGAATGTAAGTAATTTTTTTTTATCAGTTGCGCAACGAGTAACTTTTAGGGGTAGTATTACCCTCTTAAAACTGAGCCAAAACTGACCATCAAACAGAAATTTTTCAATTGATTTGTGTTTATTGTAGGCCAAAATAACCTCTAAAAAGAAAAAGAAATTGGAAAAAAATGAGTTAATTAACTTAATTTATTATTTAATTGTTATAACCATTTAAAACCATTAAAAAGTAGGTGCACGTAGTTGCTAACTGCTACAGATTGTCCTTAGCTTCCTACAGATAGCCGCAATAAACTATGGAGCTATGGAAAAAGCTGAATACTACAGAAATCGGTTTAAAAAAAATCGGGTCTTTGAGTTTCTTGCAGCGTTTTACTTATTATTTTTTTTAATTGCATCGATCTTTACCATAACGATGAATTCGTATACACACATGAGAGAGTTTGAGTGGAGGCAAACTCGGAACCGATCTGTTTTGTCTGTGCATGGAAAGCAATCTTTAAAGCTGCATCTAAACCTGTTGCTTGACTCGATGCCCAAACACACAAAAACATGTTTTCCGTCAAAACTGGCCCACGCTGTGGGCTAAAAACAGATTTTCAAGTAGTTCACAGTGGCAAGTCCAGACCTGCCTTCATTTGCATAGTAGTGCATGGTCGAGCTCACTGAACTTGTGTCTGAAAGAATGTTTGGTCATAGGTGCCGTTGAAGCTTTGATACAGAGAAAATGGGGATGGGGGGTTTAGGCAGTGGTGTAGCCAAGGGGTATCAGAGGGAGCGATGGCTCCCTCAATCAAAATTTTGCCTACATTGGTGCCTATTCTCCTTAGTAATTTTTGATTGCTTAAAAAAAAAATTGAACGCTTAATTTATATCTTCATCATTCATTCAAACCGAGCACAACTCCAGTCTATAGCCCTAGGCAATTTCCTACCGATTGAGTTGTGCCGGAAGTATGAGTGTCTTCCCCCCAAAACCCCTGGGTCTCCCGGGCCACGAAAATGATTATATACAATATATATATATATATACAAAACACATAATACACAAAGCTATGTCTTCATCAGCTAAAAGAATGAATACTGAAGTGACAAAATAAGAGTAAAAAAACTCCTTTCGTACGTTCCTCTTGCAATCTCACTGTGATTGGCTTTGCCCTATTCATTTCAGAGAAGAGATACTTTCTTATCATGATTTTTTAAAATTGTTTTCAAGCTCTTTATCTGAGAGCACGTGTTATTTATGGGCACCTTGGCTAGAGTTTGAACACCTAGAAATACCACCTTATTCATGGGCGCCTTGACTAGAGAGTTTGAGCTTCTAGACCGCAATAACTATAGGCGAAGTGGCATGTGCTATGGCATGTTGCCTAAAGTTGTTCTGATGTTTCACGACAAAAAATACAAAGCCCTTATACTGCTGATTTAATGAAATGTTTCCAATCAAAAACCTTACTCAATACAGCCTAGATTCCAGACTCTGCCACGAAGCTGGACTGGAAGAGATCTCAGTAACGGGATTAGTCCGGCTACAAAGTTTTGGCGTTCATTCATTCATTGCGCCTAGATGCAGAGCCATCAAAACAGCAACATGGGCCCCCGGGCCAAATAATATTCGGGGGGGGGGGGTGCGTGTACCAGGCTAGAAGTATCTATGTACTACAAATTTGTCTCTCAGTCACAAAAATAATGGTGCCATATCGCATTGCCCTGAGGTTGTCCCCCCCCCCCCCATGCATTTGAGGCCCTGAGCCATGCCCGAATTATGGGCCTATACATCAAGCCGCCCTGCTCAGACAAACAAACCGAGAGCCTATCTGATGTGACCCCCCGTCTTTTTCCTTTTGAAAGCGGGGTGATTTCCAATGGAGAAAGAATAATAAAAAAACTTTCAAGAATGGTCATCCTACCACGTTGCGGCAGATTGCTATGACAGTCACAGTCATCTAATGTCTAAAACATTTGCTTACAACACAACTGTAACATTATAGAAGAAGAGCGTAATAAATAGATGAAAGTATAAAATTTTTGCTGCACATTCACATCCTAGATTAATTACATATTCTTACTTTTTTTAATTACTTTTTTGAAAATGTAATCTTATTTTACAGCCATTTGTTGATCAATTTTCCGGTGGTAGCCGTATAAGTACTGAAATTTCATTTAAATTTTGAAAAATTTTCAAAAAATTAAATAAAATATAATCTAATCAATCAAAAAGTAATTAATTTAATTTCTAAAGATCAACTGAAAATAGAAAAAGTGAATTAAATTTATTTTTTATGAAATATGAAATAGTCTACTTTCTAAATTTGTGCCTAAATCACAAACAGAAAGAAGGCACTTTATCTAATTTCGCTCCCCCGCTGACAAAAACCTGGCTACGCCACTGAGTTTAGGATTGATAGACGTCTGTGTATATCCGACTCACAAGGGCATATGCAGGTTGGGATTGCATTGAATGTTCATGAATTATTAAGGGATACTATGACCTCAGATGACCTCAGAATGTTGCTTTGGGAGGCTTGGTCCTTATAGGTTCCAGTGGCAATGAATTTTCAATTAAAATTTTAAAAAATTAAATTTTTGAGTGATTATTTTTTATTTTACTATGATTATGTTGTCCTAGAGGCAGTGGTCGGCAAACTCATTAGTCAACAGAGCCAAATATCAACAGTACAACGATTGAAATTCGTTTTGAGATCCAAATTTTTCAAACTTAAACTATATCGGTAGGTACATTGTCATTAACATAATTAAGATACAGGGCTGGACTTGGGCAGGTGCGAAGGGTGCGGCCGCACCTGGTCGCTAACTTTTTGGGGCCGCTTCTTAGCAAAGCAATAACTTAAAATTCAGTCCAAGATAGATTGATGACCGCTCACACCCAGAGCTGTTGTGCAAGAGAACTTCCTCTCTTCACCTCCTAGGAGGCTAGTCCAAGATAGAGAACCTTTAAGGTTGAGGGCCTGGGTAGATAATCAGTTTTCTAGCCCTGAGAGACCCAAATCTTCAAGTACCTGGGGTCTTGCAATTTTTCACTGGGAAGCAGACACTTTTTTCCATATTTATTGCCCAATTTCATTTTTTATGCCTACATAGGAGTTTTACAGTCGTTCTTGGGCACTAGAGTGCCCATGGACACCCTGGAGTATTATAAAACCCCTGTTCAGAGGGGCCGCAAAATACCGTCCGTGTTAAGGTACTCCTCAGCTGGCCTTTCTAAAAACGTCCTCGATTTGATTGAGGTACATTCGCTGAGGTCGACCCCTTCCAACTCTCCCATCCACATTCATCGTCTTTTATAATTGTTTCGTCTATCTTCTCTCGTTTTCATCCTCTATATATATATATATATATATATATCCAAACCATCTCAACATACTTTTTTCAATCCTCGACACTGCATATTCTTTCACTCCACAACACACCCTAAAATTAACTTAATAAACTTTACTTAAAGTTTATTAAATTATTATTTTTATATATACTTGTTGTCTTACGGATGGAAAAGTGCGGAAAATGGAAATGTGCTCTCTTGGAAATGTGCGGAAGACGGGTTAGCTGTAAGCTCTTCCGACGAGATGTTAGCCTTTGACCTTAGAAGACCGGACGCACCTCGCTTCCCATCTCGGAGAGATATCAGCCGATATCATCTCAGAGAGAGACAGCAAAAAAATAGGGTAAATTACATAAAAATTTATCGTCAACTTGAAGTCATATAACAGATAAATCAACGCCAATGGGCAAACAAAATCATAAACGGGATTATAAGATGGTGGTGTATAGTCGTTCCATCCCATAAGAATCTAGTAATTGTCAATCGAATGATTGCTGATAATCTTGGAATATAAAATTTCGAATCACGGTGAATTAGTCGCAGATCGTCATCGTCTAAGCCACAAGTCGTTACAGGAATCGTTACTGGAATCGTGACCGGGTGAACTAAGATCAGCACAATTCATTATTGTCGAGCAAATCACGCTTAATTCGTTCTTGCCATCAATGACTTGATTCATCTCCTTGCAGTTGAACTTGCTTCGGTTTTCCATTTACCGGTTACTTCTGTTGACGCCGACGTGGTCGAAGATCATATTTCCTCATAAGATCAATCCCTGGAGCTCTTGCCGGTTTGAACTCGTCATCGCTCCCACCGCTGAGACGCGCACTCTGTCTTCTTAGCATGTATGCGGTGTAAGTTGTTATCGAGGAACAATATAATCCACCGCATTCGAGCAAAACTCATAGGGCTCTTGGAAACTCTCCCTTTGAAACACAGTTGACCGTTCTCGGGGATAGCACCAAAATGTAAATTTTTTTGCATATGGGCAAGATGACAGGTAATGCCATAAAGATCCACGAGATGTTAACCGAAGGACGTCGTCGATGAAAGTCCAAGGCCCCCCAGGAGCATCGTCTTCGGATGGTCGCCCCTGGTGGATGGCTCTTAGTGGTGACAGATGTTGGATGCGGATGGAGAAAGGTGGCCAAGAGAGAGTCGTCGTCATGAGAGGTGGTAAGGTGGTGGTCCAGGAGCGTCGTCTTCAGATGTGTGGACCCCTGGTTGATCACTTCCAGCAGTGTTGACCGATGTTGGATGGAGAGAGGAGGCCTCGGAAGAGCCGTCATGAGAGGTGGTGGTCCAGGAGCATAGTCTTCCATGATCTGGCAGGGTAGAGGTTGACGTTCCTTGGTATGGAAAACATTGCATGTCCCCCCCCCCCCCCATGTTCTGAGAGGAGACTCGTCTTTTGCGTCTATCTACCCCGAGTACCTTAAGAAAAAAGCCTCGTTTTTGACAACTTTTTCTCGAACTTCCCAGTTTCGACCCACATGATTGGTCGCGGAAGTGTCATGTGACAGCAGCGTCAGGCTTTCACTCTTTTTTTTCGGCAAAAACCCGTGAAAAAGATGACTCAATTAAGAGGAGAGGGAGCGAGAACAAAAAAACTGCCAAAATGCGTGTCTAAACATGATTTAGCAAAAATCTGTAATTTTTGTGCGCCCGCACGTGGTGTTTTGTGGAAGAGCCACACTCAAGGAGCCAAAGTGCCACATGTGGCTCGCGAGCCGCGGTTTGCCAACCTCTGTCCTAGGGGGTATCCCCCCCGCCATGGCAAAGCTAAACACTCATCACTACTGACAAGCTTTAAGCCAATGGTGGCATGTTTGGGTACACATATGTGTGCGTGCCTTTGGAGCAAAAACATTACAAATGAAATTTAATTATAAAATTTATTTCAAAAACTCTTAATTTTTTATATTCATAGTGAAAATCAACCTCCTGTCCTTCTAGGTTGAACAAGATGTCGGTCCTAGTGTTAAGGGCTGATTTTGAGCAGTTGTGCAGATCAGTGCAAGGGTACGCAACCTTAAGGAGAGTGTGGAGCACTTCATTGGTTTGAAAACGTGTCGCAGACCACTCTATCAGTTTGAGAGTGTGCCCTGGCCCACTTGAGTCATCTAGAGCTGTGTTTCTCAACCGCGAGGCCCTGGCATCATTCATACTGGACAGCGAGTGCATGACCGTTTCTTCCCCCCCCCCTATTTTCCTTTATTCAGGTATGTTTGACTGGGTCTTCCACTTACGAAAATAAATGAAACCAGACAGCAGGCTTCCAAAGGGTTGAGAACCAATGATCTAGAGCACCACAGGTCACGTATGCGATCTGTAATGGATCACTTAATGATGTGAAAATGTTTTGCGGGCTGCTCAAGTGATGTTGAACTGCAACGAGAGCAACTTAAATGCTCCAAAACTATGTCGCAACTCAACTCACTTAAGTGATCTGTAAATGTGTCGCTCGTAACTTTAGTAATGTGGAGCTGCATCACAGGCACTTGAGTGCTCTGCAACTGTGTCGCAGGTTACTAAAGTGATCTTTAAATATGCCACGGGTCACTTAAGTGATCTACGAATGTTCTCAGAGATTCTCTTAACTGATCTACAAATGTTCTCAGCGATTCACTTAAGTGATGTGAAGTCAGGGCCTGAAGTAAAGGGGGTGGGGAGGGGCAAAGTTTATGGTGCTGCAATTTTAGGTGGGAATAAAGAACACTGTGTTATAAAATTATTGATTTTTAAAATTGTGGGGGCAGCAAAATCATGTTTGCTCTGGGCAGCGAAAACCCTAGTTACAGTCCTGCTCAAATCATTTGTAAATGTGCGGCTTTGTTAATTTTTACTACATCAGGGTGGAGGTCGCAGGGCATAGGTTGAACATGTATGGATTAGTGTTTTTCTAGTGTATCTTCTTTGTGTTTTTATTAAATTTTTGTTTTTATTTTATTTTTTCCTTTTCATTAATTTTATTCTGAAATTTCTATTCTTTGGCTCAAGGGCCCCAATGCAGCAGCGTTTGTGAAGCAGATGCACCATCTCTCAGCGAAAAAGGTCAATTTATGAGGTGCCTTCACTTGTCTTCGAATGGCCCAGAACCAGCTGCAACTGCCACAACTGAACAATCTGCCATCCATCCTACAGATGCGAACTATAGCGGTTTGGCCGCAAACAGCTCTGATATAACCAATGAGCAGAATGCAGATCTCCAGATGGACTTTGTTATTGATGCCACAATATCAGTAGGCGATAAGGAATGCTGTGAGTTGTTGAAGAGATGTGATATCGAGCTCGAGCCAGGAGAAATAGTCAATGATTCTGTGAATGGCACTTCAGAAGTTATTCAGAACGTGATGCCGCTTCAGTCCGAGAGCAGGCCTGATCCGTTTTTGAGTGAGTATTTTTGTCCCAAACTGTTTTGAAAGATGCTTAGGCAAAATATGGTTTTGATAGAATCCCATCTGTACCATCGCTAATGGCTTAAATGACCCTGAATGACCTTGATCCAGACAAGTTCCCCGATGAACTCGAGCTTCCCTAGCTTAAGTTGAGTAGACTCATGTAAACTCACCTTCTATGACTTTCTCAGCCACCTCGTTGGGCATTTTGCTTGTTGTGGCCTTGTTTTTGGTGGGAATCAAATTCTCAAGAAGCTTGATATTAATTTTTGATACGAAACAGATTTTTTTTGTTTAGTATTGTTTATCTTCTGTGCGGTTTGCTTTTTTTTAAGGAAATTCTTTGTCATTTTTTTCAGACGTTTCTGATTGTTTAGGCGAACATGATACTAATAAAGGTACTGATGCAACAGCGAGTGGAGATACTGACTCACTTTGTGAAGTGGTAATGATATTATCTTCTTTTAATCAAAATCACTTGCAGAAATTTTGGATTTTTTTTTTCTTAAAAAAATGTTTGTTACAACAAGATACTTGAGTTTCAACAAACTACTTTACCACGCACACAACACTGGTGATATTATTGCCATTTGGCAATTTTGTACCATTTGAGTTAGGTGGAAAATGAAGGTGCCACCTATCGATGGTTGCCCGAGGCTCAGTAGGTAGAGAACTTGTTTTCTATGTTCTTCCTCTGTTCGATTTTTAAAAATCCTAAATTGCGGGACTGTCTAACAAGCTTACACAATAAATCACCTGCCTGTATCCAGTACTAGTAAATGTGGTGCAATAGTAATGCAATCTACTGAACTACGAAAGAACTAAAACAATGTTTCAAATCCATTGACCTTGATGGAAACCTTCATGGTCGAAGACTAGCATCTTATGTCAAAATACACATTTAAAAACCTGGGTTGAATGGAACCTGTCTGAGATGTGGGAACGGAAAGGAAAATTGTAACCTTGAAGGTATAAAATTTCACACCAACATTTTGAGTGTTTCGCAATAAATAGACCATAGGATCATACAAAATGTTAAAGTGCTCTTAAGTGCTTTAGGTAATTTACTGTATGCAGCAGCGTTTCTTGAACACCAAAAACGAATAACTCTGATGCGATTAATATGTCTAAGCCACACACACACACAGTAATTTTCCGGCTTATACCAATTTGATAGAAACTCCCCAGAGGTTAATTAGGTTGTTTAATACAGTGGAACGTTCCATAACGTACACTCCTCGATAGCAGACACCTCCTGTCAACACACTTTTTTAATTATACTCACAGGCCTCGATGTATTTTACTATCCGTTAATGGATACTTCTGGTTAGCAGACACAATTTTCTGTCTGATGTGTGCCCATTATTGAGAGGTTTCGCCATAGTGTGCGTAACCCCTGCACAGTTGATTTTGGTGACAACATTGGAAAATGAATAATTGCAAGTCAATGATTTTTTTTTACTCCTGAATGACTAGAAAAAATTTACCCATTGCATTAGTGTAATTAATTAATTTTTTTTCAGTTGATGATGGATATGATAACCCCAGCAGTAAGACAACTCAGTGATGATTCAATGCCCTCTTCCCAAGGGGAGTTTCAAAACAGCATCGCAGGCACAAATCGGACCGAAAGGCTGCGGGAAGCTATCCTTGAAAAAGAGATAGAAAAATTGAAAAAAGAATTTGAGGAGTCTCAAAAGTCTGCATGTATGTGTATATTCATTGTTGTTATCTTATTTCTTCTATGGTTAATGTGAAATCAATTACAAATTCATTTATTCTGATCCAATTACTTTGTTGTTATATTCTTACTTTTTCTTTTTTTTTATAAGGCAATTTGGTGTGCATCATCAGCAAATGCTCTGAAAAAGCAGAAAAGGAGAAGAAAGAAGCGGAAGAAAGGCTGGCTGAGATGGAGAAAAAGCTGAGAAACATGTCCTATATGCAGAACGTATGTAATCAGTGCTCGAACCATTTCCGAACAAGCGAGAAGACTGTTATTTTAGAACAACAAGGCGAGGTCCCCTGTAAGGAACCTGTGTCTTCGAAAGTGACTTACTCGTCTATCTATGAGGTAGGCTTCTTTTTCTTTTATTTTTTCAGTCTAAAATTTTCACAGTCAAAATTCAGAGCTCGATACACATATTTTCATTAGCGAAAACCAAGAATTAAAGCACTGAGCCTATTCTTACACAAATCTGTATATAAACAGAGTAATAATATGTAACTATACAGTAATACCCGACTTACCTCACTCTGCATATGCCATTGTCTTGTCCTAAAAATGATTGATGAATTTTCAACAAAGCTTGAAAGGCTTTCACTGTCCCTTCAGGCCTGTTTACATACATCAAGTGATTTAGTAGTTCACTAAATTTCAAATCGCTAAGTGCTCAAAAAACTGATGTAACATTAAGCAGGATCCATGCGGATCAGGGAAAACATCTAGAATTATCAGGGAGAAAAAATTTACTAAAAAAATCGGGGAAAACAGTCCGTTTTTTTGTCATAAAACCAGGAAATGTCTGAAACTGACCTGGAGAAAGGTCGGATTGTCGCTTGATTAAAATAAAAAAATAATAAAGAAAAAAAATGTTTTTCCTTGAAAAGGGAAATTTAGAATGTAAATTGTGATCTGATTAACATAATAAATATTCATAATCTGCAAAACTCTCTCTTGCAATGTAATACAAAAAAACCGTAGAAACTGCAGAGGAGAAACGAGAATTTTGCAAGCCCGCGTTGAAGAGCATATTGCTGCGGCTTTATCATAACTGCATACAAAGTATGAAGAGATGGTATTTTTTCTCTGCATACAAAGTGTTTTGAAAAAAACGTATCATAACTTCACATCGTAGAAAGCCATGCGTAAAAAGTTATCAGGAAAGCTCAGTTGTGATAATTGCATAAGTTGATTTCAATGAGCAACGTGGGATGAAGCATGTGTATATTATGATTTACACGTGTGTATTTTTTATTTGAAAACGATAAGAAAACTGTTTTCAATCTTTTCTAGAATGGGTGAATAAAAATTTAAACCCTTGGTGGGCTGGTAGGATTGAAACAGTCGAAAATGACCTGATGCAAAGCGTCGTGTCGGCATTGCAGCAAAACATTCAATTTGAGCAGCATGGACAGACAAGCCTTTCAGAACCATGCCAAGCATGTGAAATCAGAAGAGTTTTGTAAACAACCCCAGAGAGATTACCAAACTTTTTGGTTCCAGCTGTAAAGAATTATGATGCAGCGAAACCAGCTACATCTTTCACTTATTGTGTCAACAGTGAAGACTAAAGACTTGTAGGCATTGAAATTCTGTACCTCAGAACCATACTATCGTTTAGGGGGCAGCGGTTCTCAACCTTTTTAACTGGCGGAGCCCTTTCAGGCATATAATTTCTATGTTCTATGACGGAGCCCTGTAGACCTATATTTTACTTATTCAGCAAAATTACTGATTTATTTTTATTGTTCTAAAGTAATTATAATTATTTTTTTCAAAAATTACTGTTTTTTATTTTATTTTCCTCGAGCGGCCACGGAGCGCACAGGGAGCCCCAAGGGCTCCGCAGAGCACCGGTTGAGAACCGCTGGTTTAGGGTATACGTAAACATCACGATCTTTTTAAAAAAAAAACAAAATAAATCAGATTCAGAGGTGGGAACTCTATGCCAATTGCGTCAAAATTAACATCTTGCGCCATCTTGCTCCAATAGTGTATTTTCGTATTTTTCTGCGCCAAAAATAGCGAATTTTGCTTCAGTATGCCCGGAATTTCGGAAAGGACGCCAAAAAAATTTTGTTCCTTCTTGCCGATCATGGGCGGAGATACGGTGGGGGGGGGGGGGGGCCCTAGCGTCAAAGGTGGAGTCGATCGACTGATCTAATGTATACATGAATTGACATTATCATCATCATGCCCTCCCAGACTTCCAAGTCTATCTCCCCCTATGTTGCCGCGCGACGGCATTCATTCCAAGAAGGGTGTGTTTTATTCCACTGCACTTAAACTATCGCCTTATTTGAACTATCGGCCCCTCACATCTGGCTTTCCGTCGCGCAGGGCTCGGCACGGGTCACTTTTTTCCCTAAAAGTCACTTTTTTAGAAGCTGGTCACTTTTATTACCTATTTTCGGGCCCAGGTCACTTTTTCCACTTTTTTTAGCAAGAAAACCTAAGTCTCGCGCTCTTTTCCGCTGTCAGTGTTTTTCTTTTCTTCAAGGAGGAACTTTACCGGTTCAAGGTCGCTAATTTTCTCCCTCCCTTCATTGAACTACGATCGTACAAGGAACCCCTATATATATATATGAAGGCGTCTTTATCTTCCCGGGAGCATACCGTGTGACGTCAGCATAACTTGATTTCAAGGCGCTTGGAAAGAAAGCTCCTTATACTTGTAGTTAAAGAGTCGTCATTTTATGGAAAAGCCGGTCGGAAAAAAATAGCGTAAAAGGCTTATTTACAACAAAGAATTTTTTCCCCTCCTCTACTACCATTCTTTCTTATTTCCCCACTCATTCTTTCATTTTCATCTTATTTTAAAATTGATCCTTTATTTTATTAGTTTTAAAAAGTTTGTCCTAAGGGCCGAATTCCTTTCTTGGAGCATCGAGCAAGTTACATTTGTCGTTTGTTCTATCGTTACTTTTATTAATTTTTTTTAATATTTGAAATGACGATTTAAAGGCTCATTTACATTGAGCGAGTTTATAAAGAGAGCCCGTGCAGAAACTAACTTACGCGCAGCGGGAGAATACCAAAGCGCGCCTATTAAAGATGCGTACTATTAATACGTATTAAGCGTATTATTAGTACGCTTTGGAGAATTGAATTTCACTTGTAGCTGGCCAACGTTAAAGAAGCTCGCAAGTATTTTGAATTTACTTACAATAAAAAAAAAATCATCCGACTGAAAAACGCGATCTATCTAGAAATAAAATTCGTACTATTTTTCTAACTGGATTTAAATCTCAGCAAGAAACCGTAGCCCCAGATATGATCGAAAGGAGAACTATTTATGAAAAGATCACAGAATCCTGCAATTCAACGTTTATGGAAGGATGACGTCACTCTCCGCTACCATACGAAGGTTTTTAACAACTGGCTGTTGCGAAGATATATTTTGGAAAGAGAAAATTCAACTGCCCCTGCTGGGAATCGAACCCACGTCCTTTCACTTTCCGGTCGAATTTTCTCTTTCCAAAATATATCTTCGCAACAGCCAGTTGTTAAAAACCTTCGTGTGGTAGCGGAAAGTGACGTCATCCTTCCATAAGTCGCCATCTGGTGGCAGCGTCAGCAGTTGTGAGCTTGGCCTGAGTCTGGTCTGGCCGTCCATGTACGGTCCTTTTCAGTGTACACGAGCTCCAAGGAAAGATTGAGAGATTCGTTGCCTCTGTAGTCTAGTGGGTTCGATTCCCCGCAGGGGCAGTTGAATTTTCTCTTTCCAAAATATATCTTCGCAACAGCCAGTTGTTAAAACCTTCGGATTCAACGTTTAGTTTAACCAAATAAGATGAAAATTGGTCATCAGGCTGATGAAAACTCAGTTAATGTGCATGCGAGCCGTACATAGAGGTGGATTTAACGGTGGGCACATCGACCGCGCCTTTGGCTCCTACTTTATACTTTTTTCCTAATTTAAGGGGCGTAATATTAATTTTTTTTTATGCCCGGGGCCGTCAACAACTGACCTTTATCCGCCTCTGGTCGTAACTTAATTTAGAGCATCTTCACGATGCTGATTGTTGACTTAATATCGACATATTGCGCTCCATTCTCGGTGTTGTGTAAAAAAAGCCTTTTTAGACCTCGGAAGTTATTACAACGTTTTTGTCTCGAGTCGCTGTTATGACCGCAATAGGAGAGGGCGGGGTCTGGTTCCACGGGTGTTGAACGAGGAAGGGTGCCGAGTTTACTCTTTTTCCGTTAAAAAAATGGATACCGGCCCCGGGCGATAGTAAATTTTCGTTCGTACTTGCGGTGCGGGTTGCTACATACCGTGATCAAATCCAAAACACGGGGGGGGGGGGGGGGGGCAATGCCTCGAATGGAATTTTTGATGGAATGGTATATTTAAGAAAAGGAAATAAATTCCTTTGCAAAATTATCGAATTTCACAGTCAAGGGGCAGTAAAATTACGTTTCCCCTCCAGAAAAAATATCGTATTACGGCCATGGTAAATCGGGTGCCCCGGGTGGGGGTGAATTCACTGTTTTTGTTCGTTGAAAATTACGGGAGGAGTCAGAGCTAACGTGGCGACTTTTTTTCGCATTAAAATAGGTAGCCCTGACAGCGGCATCCATAAACTGTATCAACCGCATTTATAAACCCCGTATGTCGTTGATTCGAATTTTGTGTTCATTTTATCCTAATTTTCCGTATTTCCCGATATATTTCTATCGATTTTCGCATATTTGGTTGATTCATGTTATAAATTATATATTTTTTTGTAATTTTATGTGGCCTTTGTCAGCCATCTTGAATTGACCGCCGCAAAACGGCGATTGGTTGGCGCGGAAAAAAGTCGCCACGTTGGTGCTTACAAGGTTCATGGGAAATTTACCGGGGAAGACCGCGGAGTCTTTTTCTGTTAAAAATTACGGGGGGGGGGGCAAAATTATATTGTTTCTGGGTAAAGTAGTAAATGTTTTTTTTGCTAGGGGTGTATGTTGTGTGTAAAAAAAAAGAAAAATATGTATTTACAAATTTTTCTCTCAAAAACCAATTTCAAAACTGATTTATTTTCTCCCTCGCCCAAGGGAGGGTATTATTTTGGAGCCCCCTCCGCCTGTAAAAGAGTAGACCCATCCACCCTTCCCAGTCCAGCCATAGGTGCAGATAGACTTGAAGGTCTTAGAGGTGCGGCAGATGACAATTGATATACATCATGTATACATCAGTAGGCTCTGCCATTGACGTTGGGGGGAGGATGGATTGCCCTCCCTCAACGTATAAGGGGCTGTTCAAGTATTACGTAAGCAAATTTTTAGCCATTTTTGACCCCCCCCCCCCCTTGGCAGCAAAATTTCTTCATCAGCTCTGCCCCTCTGAATCCTAACTCATATTTTCATAAAGGGTGGTTGATGACGTAAGCATTATCGAAACCAACCCCCCCCCCATCGATGATGAGGTAATACTTGAACGGCCCCTAACAATTAAAATAATTTAGTTAATTTAATAATTTAAATAATTTATTTAATTCAGTAGTTTAAGTAATATTTTAATTTAATAATTTAAAATATTGTTTAAAATGTAATTTTAGTTTTTTTTTAAATCAATCATTATAGTAAATTTCTTAAAATTTGTTGGAAGATATTATACAAACCTAATTATGTAAATCAATTTGTACTAGTTAAAAAAAGTACATTTTGTATACTGTCATTCATAGCATAACATGAATGAAAAATCCACTAGAATGTAGATGGGACAAATTCTGTCATCAAATTTTGTGTTATTTCATTTTTTTTTCCTTCTTTGAATGTGAAAATGTTTTCTCGTTTTGAAGTTTTTCCGGCTTAAATTGATTTTAAGATGGGTTGTGGATAGCAATATTGGGGGCCATTCAAGTATTACATAAGCAAATTTTTAGCCATTTTTGACCCCCCCCCCTCCCGTCAGCAAAACGCTGACCCCTCTCCCCCCCCCCCCCCGTCAGCAAAATTTCGTCATCAGCTCTGCCCCCCCCTGAATCCTAACTCATATTTTCATAAAGGGTGGTTGATGACGTAAGCGTTATTCAACCTCCCCCCTTGTCATCAAAAGTCAGTAAATCGGAAACCCCCTCCCCCCCATCTATGATGATGTAATACTTTAACGGCCCCTATGGGGAGGGGAAAGGCATTGCTACTGTTACTTAGAAAGGATGTAATGTTACTCTCTCACACATAGTTGTTGATAAATTTGATAAGTTATTCAAAACTTTTCTGGTTAGCAGAATGCATTCGAGTTTGATTTATTTCACACTATTATGTAAAAAAAGCAATTTCGATGAGCTCCATTGAAATACAAAGTTTAGTGAAAACTAAATTCAATTTCAATTCATTCAATTTGGTAATAATCAAAATTCATTGTCCATTTGGTCTCTTTCTAAAATTATTTTGGTCACTATTGGGTCACTTTTTAAACATTTTGGTCACTATTTGCTCACTTTTTTAAACAATTTGGTCACTATTTTCACTATTTTTGAGGCCATGATCCGTGCTGACCCCTGGTCGCGAAACCCCGATAATATCCGTGATCGTGCTACTGAAGATGGTTTGCAATGGTCTTTCAGCTTTAAAGCGCAAATGCGAGTCACACACACACAGTTTCCGTTTAAAAAAAAGTCACCACTGGAAGCAGCAGAAATTACTGTAGTCGATCGTCATTGCATCAAATCCCGATGTTTCGTGAAAAAACAATTTTATTCCGGGAGTAAAAAGTGCATGTCCGCCGAATTACGAATGCTAATTTAGAAACGTTGCCGAGTAACGAGCGTTAAATCGTCGATGTTGCCGAATAACGAGTGTCAAATCGCCAGTATCGTCGAATAACGAGTGTCAGATCGCCAATCTCGCCAAATAATGAGTGCTGAATTGCCAAAAATCGTGTTGATTGTATCGAAATTTCTCTCCCATTAAAAAAAATTTCTTTCAGAGTATAAAAAAAATTGAAAATTTTTAGCCCATTTGAAGGGCTGCTGTTCCAGACAGCAAATAGTGCCCTCAGTAAGCAAAAATCATCTTAAATAGACTGGTGTGAAACATTTTATGACAGCTGCTCTTTCAAACAAGGTGTCAAAAGCCAGAAACACCAAAAACAAAAAACAAGCTGATGAAAGATATTTGATAACAAGAGACAGTGCAGTTGTTTTATTTTGAAAAGGGGGTGAAGGTTAACAAAAATATTCTTGTTAATTTCGCTGCTCCAATTTATAAATATCTGCTCAGAATCCTATATCTTGCTGCGCCAAAACTGCCCAGAATCCTATATCTTGCTATGCCAAAACTGCCCAGAATCCTGAATTAACTGCTCCAAATTCTGAATTTTGCTGCTCCAAAATGGACTTTGTCACTTGCTTCCCACCCCTGCAGATTTTTTAAAAATTAAAATTAGCCTACTGAGAGAGTGATTGAGTGACATTATGAGTGATTGACCTGGTAAATGAGTTACCTAATTGGCGAGTGATATAATGAGCAACCTATAGTGAGCGAGTGACAGAGAGAGCGCTATCCAGTGAATGAGTAATAGAATGAGCTACCTAGTGATTGACTGAGTGAACGAAAGTGGGCTAGCTATAATTTTTGGGAAATTTGACTGGAAGTCAGGAAAATAAGTGTTAACCGTGTTTCAGTTTTAGGGCACAGTTTTAGTTTTATAGGGCATGGTTTTATATATGGGGGCATATATATATATATATATATTTTTTCAGTTTTCAGAGTATATTTTAGTTTCATATAGAAGTGTCCTCTCCACTTGTCAATACAAGATTCATTGAAAGACTGGTTATTTGTGGAAATGATGAACCCCGGTCTCTCGCTTGCCGGACGAGTGCTCCACCATCTAAGCTATGGAAGTAGATAGAATATTTCAGCCTTTAATATTCTATCTGCTTCCATATAGCTTAGATGGTAGAACACTTGTCCGGCAAGTTCGGGTTCGAGTCCCCGTGGGGGCAGTGATGAATTTTCTTCCTTGTAATCTTCATCTCCACAAATAACCAGTCTTTCAATGAATCTTGTATATTTTAGTTTTTAGGACATATTTTGATTTTTAAGGCATGCTTTGTTTTAGGGCACATTTTAAGTTTTGGGCATATTTTCAGTTCTTTAGGGCATACTTTTCAGTTTTTAGGGTATATTTATAGGTTTTTAGAACATATTTTCAGTTAAAAATTGACCCTAATTATCATTATCATTTTCCACAGAGTTCCAGTGGTCAAACTGGAGGAACTGAATTAATCGGAGAAACTGCAGAGGACAACTCTTTGGCTGTAGAAGAGCCACCACTGACTGCCAAAGCTCAACTATTACATCCTAAGGCAAGCACAGAAGAAGCAAGAAGCCTATATATAAATCAAACATCCGATAAACAGCTGCCGTCCTTCACAGTGAAGACAAAAGTGGCACAAAATACAGCAGTCCACGAAAAACATGCCAGAACTGGTAAGTTTATCGAACCAACATCTTTCTTTGGTGCTGCAAACGGCAAGATGCAAAATACTACAGACGTCCGCGGGAAACGATTCGATATCCAAACACAGATTGAACCACCGCTGCTGCGGAGCTCCACCGCTCACCATCCTTGGACCAGTGAAGTAAAAAACACCCATTTGCCCAACAAGAAAAGAGACAGAGACAGAATCCCAACATCATGGTCCCGTCATCGGTTGTATTACAAGAAATTCGATGCCACGAATTGCTATCTGGAAACTATGTCAAAGACCATCGTCCCTAGCAAGAAGGGAATCTGAATTGCAACCTCCTTGATGTCAGCTGATGTGCGTCAGCTGATGTCTTCTAATACGACTTACATGGTCAGAGTAGTACAGAATAACAGCAGGGAACAGACTGGAAATGGAATTCCGACATCAAAAAAGTGACCGACTGCCAGTCAAACTTCTGTCTATGATAAGTCTGGTATTAGCAAGGAACAAGATTTGCATGGTGATAATTAAGGTTCACACATGTGATTTGTGCTTTTTAATTCACTTATTTGTTGTTGCTATGCTTCACTGAGATTTTGTGATATTTGAACCGAAGTCTTATTTTATATATATATATATATATATGATTTTTCTCATTTCGGTGTGACTTTGTTTTATTTGTTTACTGCATTTTATATACTATTGATTATAATAAATGATTACAACTAATTTTTTGCATAAGAGTTCAAGGATGATGGATCCAAGGAGAGGTGTGATTTTTTTCTTTTTTAATACAGGGGAAAAATTAGTTTTCTGTCAGTAGAGGACGCTGCACAAAAGCAAATCACTGTACATATGCTAATCAAAGCCCTATAAAATGCAACAGATTGTGATTGTTTGGGAATTTTCCTGTTACTAGATCTTACATAAGGTTTTCATTCATAGGCGGAGATAGATTTGGAAGTCTGGGGGGGGGGGGGGCACGATGATGATGATGATGTCAATTCATTTATACATTAGATCAGTCGACTCCACCTTTGACACTGGGGGGGGGGGTGCGTACCATGTTTTCATTGTGATGGTTATATCGGTTTATAAAGTACTATTTGTGAGGTTTTACCTTGGTCATGATCACCAAGTAAATTATCACCCAACATTCATAAAACGCTTTATGAACGTTTCGGGTATAGTAGAGATTGAAGAGAGGTTCAGAGGCCTAATCTCACTGCTTCCATGCAGCACCTTCTATTGACAGGAATTTGAAATAACTTTTTTAACCAAAAGAGTTCCATCTTTTGTGTGAATAAATTTTTTGACTAACCACATTCAAATGTACCAACTCCTTTAATTTTTAAATGTTACGAATTTCAGGAACACCCTGTATAATTGATATAGCCATTATATTGGTTTTAACTTGTCTTAGCACACACAGGTTGGCTCATTATATATTTTTCTTTGCTGGTGCACAAATTATCGCTCCAATTTATTTTTTACTGCTCCACAAAATTATTTCTAGCATTCACTCTTTTTTTTTTTTGCCAGTCCGCAAAATTATTTTTCCTGATTCATTTTTTTGCTCTGATTATTAATGAAAATTATTTCTAGCATTTACTCTTTTTTTTGCCAGTCCGCAAAATTATTTTTCCCATTCACATTTTTTGCTCTGATCCGCAAATTATCTCATTTTTTTGCTGGTCCACAAAATCATTTCTAGCATTTACTCTTTTTTTTTGCCAGTCCGCAAAATTATTTTTCTAATTCATTTTTTGCTCTGATCTGCAAATTATCTCTTCATTTTTTTTTATTTTTTCCTGGTCTACAAAATTATTTCTAGCGCGCACGATGGTGTTCAAATTATTTGATTGTTTTTCTTTACTGTTCCACGAACCAGTGGTTGAAGATCACTGATCTAGAGCAGTGTGTACTGCTGAAAGCATAATTGAACAATTTTGCTGGCAAAAAAAAATTAATTGGGAGATAATTTGCAAGCTGACATCAAAAAAAGAGATAATTTACAATCGACTGGCAAAAAAAAACAAAAAACGATAAATAATTGGCAGGTTGATAAAAAAATAAAAATGGGAGAAAAATTTATGGACCCGGCAAAAAAACAATGTAACAAATATTAAGCGGCACATTTTCAGATCACTTAAGTGACTCATTGTGCAGTTCCACATCACTTGAGTAGCTTGTGCTATTCCCAGATCACTTAAGTGAACGGAGTACATTTACAGATCTTTCAATCAAGTATCCCGTGACACATTTTCAAATAAACGAATTGGCTTGCTGTCTCCTAAAAGTTGAACATTCCTACTGTAGATCATTGTCAAATTATTAGGAATCGCCACGAGGTTATTGACCAGGTATTTGGGAAGACCCATTAAAATAATGTTTCCAAGTAGGAATTCCGAGAAAGATTATTCTAAATATCGAATTTCAAAATGAAATAATGAATTCAAGAAAGAAATTCCGCAGACATTTAACCAAATTTTTTTATTAACAAAACACTGATTATCATTTCACATTCACACACCACTTCAACAATTATTTTCCCTTTTTTTTTAACACGGGCGACTGATTTTATCGAGAACACAAACACCACATATAATAAACATGTGTAAATTTTTCTTTTCCATACATAAATACATTCATTTACAATTTGATACGTACAATCCGCCACATTCGATTGGGAATTCATATTCACTTCAATTGGGGAAAAGCGAAACAAGTTTTGTTATGTTTTTTTAAAATTCATATGCTGTAACCGACAGCTCTCAAATTAAACATAATAATCAAAACATACACGTGAGACAAGAGCAGGGGGGATGCCGGAACCCAAAAAAGGCAGGGCAGTAATTTTAAAAAAGGGAATTTATTGGAATGACTTCAACAAGTTGCGATGCTTTCTGTTGGAGAAGTCTAGAAAACATGTAATCGAAACAAGCTCTTTCAACCCCCACTTTCTCCCAAAAGGGGAAATCTGTAAATTTTGCATCTGATATTTTGTATGCTCCGCCATGTGAGTGACCAAATGATTGACCATATACGTGGGTGAGTGACTGTATCAATGACCAAGTGACTATGGTTTAGTGACATAACATTTACAAAGGGCGAAATGTCAGGTATGAAATATCTGGAGCTGCATGTCCAACTCACTTAGTGGCTGGCTCACTTGGTCACTTTCTAATGATGTTATTCATACAGTCAGGGCAGGAAAAATGTCCAACTCAATCATATGGTTACTCACTCATACAGTCATTAACTTGGTTGCTCATGTGGTCATTCATTCAGTCACTCATATGGTCAGAATAGGCAAAACCAGGGTGAAATGTCCAACTCATTTGATCACTCGTACAGTCAGGGCCAGTAAAATATCAGGGACAAAATTTCTGGGGCAAAGCTAGGAACAAAATGTCTGGGGCACAGTTTCCGTAAACCCTCCCAAAGAAGGGGGGCAACACAACTGCTTTACTGGCTTCGACTTTCCCGGACAATAGAGATCAACAATTTCACAGCGATGAAGCAACTGAGTCTTGATCAATACATCATTCACTACACAACCTGTATATATCGTGGGCAGAATGAGATCTCAGCAGGTATAATTACGCAAACTTGAGAGGCCAACCAGATGGGAACAGGCAGGTCTGGAGCCCAAAGCACTGCACCAGAGAAATTGTTTCAAATTCACAGTTTAGATATTGGTCTGGGATGTTATTGACAGGGGAACTTCATAATATACTCATTATAAGAAGTTTGGAGCAGCCCAAAATGTTTGGAAATCACTCCAATAGGAGGTCTCTTCAAAGATGAATTGGAATGCCAGTTAGTGTCTTTGCCAAGACATCTGGGGATGGGGCTACCAGCTTCAGGTGCTTACAAAGAGCAATCTGAGAGAAATTTCCATCTAACAGTCGGGATTACTATATGTGTCCATTCTGAGAGCATATGCGCATTACGACAAATAGATGTTCAAGAGAATTGATATACTTAATTAGGACACCAGCTAGCAGCAGCTGATACAACGTAGAATCCAAGTCAACCATGGATATTTTTCGTATATGTAAGGAGGGGGGTTCGTTCAAGTGAAACATAGACAAAGTCTGAAACGTTGGGAATATTTGTCATGCGGCTACGAGATGTCAGCATAGGTGAGCTGGCAATGTGAAGAAACTGCGCAGAATGTGTGAATTTCCAGACACAACTTTGCTAGGTAAAGCAACCATTTGCAACAGCTGAGGTGTGTGGTGGATACGTCCAAGCAAGTACAGCGTGGCATTATTCAATTTTTGTGCAAAGAAGGTGTGAGGGCAAGTCATATGTGGGGAAGTGTGCCTTAAACAAAGCACTGCGTTCAAGTGGTGTGCCCAGTTTCGGAGTGGCGGACAAACTACAGCGGACCTCTCTTGCCCTGGACAGGGGCAAATAGTAAGCCTCAACACAAAGCTTGTGATGTCGCTGAAGTAGACAATTTCACCCGTAGCCATTGAATATAGCAGCTGTGCTATTAGTGTTGTGCATCAATACCTTTTCACATTTTTAAAGAACTTTGATGGGTTGGATGGAATTTTTCTCAGCGGGGGGCCACATCTAATTGGAAGTTATGTTTCCACTGACATCGAGTAAATTCAAAGACAGTAACAAGAAATATGAGCATAAGATTATAATTAACATTTCAGAAAAAATTATGTACATCAAAATGCCATCAGCACAATGACTATGAATGCGGGGGGGGGGGGGGGGGGGACAACAAATGGTTAGCGTACATTTAAAACCAAATAAAATAGCAATTGCCATTAACCCAAAAAGAAATAAAAACAATCATCGTTTGTGTTCTATCAATTTTTCATCCAATCGATTACCACTTTTCTCCTGTTCAAAACACTGTAAATGGCAAATTTCATACTATAGTCGATGCTCGTTGTAATGCCACCCCCCCATCGTCTTGTCGAAAATGGATGTGCTATTGGGTGGTTGTCATAGAGATAGGAAAACATACATGGGATAGTCGTTATATGAAAAAAATTTGGCCTTACCCTACTGGTCGTTGTACTGAAATGGTCGTCATAACGAGTGTCAACTGTACTCATCTCTAGATCAATGATATGAGAATCTGGGAAGCTCTCTATGTAATCAAAGCCTTTAACACGAAAAGTATCATAAAAAAAATTATTATTCATCTATCTCAAGGTGGGTACACATTACTCGTGCTTGTCAGGGAGTATCCCCCATCTGGATTGTCAGTTGCCTATCAGGCTTTAGCCCTTCTCACACAAGTATACTCAAAATCAATCGCTCTGAGAGTAGCCAAGAAACTGGTCGCTTGAGAGAATCACCCATTCTCTCTCCCTCTCACATGGCGACACTTAAAACATTTTAAAATCCACAAGACTGAGCAAAATTGATGCAGTTCTCAATTCCTTGAAGTTACATGGCTACCTGAATGCTTGCAGACAATCAGTGGTGTATTTACAGCGGGGCTTAGCAGGCTATAGCACGGGGTGACAAATTTGAGGAATGAGTGGCCAAGAAAACAAGTAGAATAGGAGAAGGGCGACAAAATTTGTGTAACACTTAATAAATCTGCCTCTGCTAAGACAGTAGGGGGACTAGGTCAGTGAGTGACCTAAAAAGTTTGCAAGCACGAGTGAGCAAAAGACTGACCTAGAGCGTGTATCACATGCATATGTGAATGACCAAAATAATGACCTACCAGAGCATGTGCAAATGACAAAAAGCATGACATATACAGCAAGAAACCATGTCAGTGAGCGACAAAACTGTGTGCAAGCATGTGAATGACTAAAAGAGTGACTTAAAGACAGGTGAACTTGCAGGAGTGGGGGGGGGGAAACAAGCAAATTCAGGGAAATAGTAGTCAAGGAGATTAGACTAGAATGGGAGAAGGGCGGCAAAACCATAAATGCACCTCTGCAGCAGTGAAAAGATGTATCATTTATTAGTGTGTAAGACACAAGGAGACATCAGAGGGCGGCACCACAAGATGGGATAAATCATCAGCTGACTAAGCACGAACAATATTTGAAGGTGAGAGTGATTGCGCCATCTACGTGTGAAATAAAGAGCTCTATTAATAAAAGGACATATCATAATTACAATATTGAGTAGTGAGGAGACTAGCATGCAAAGTCATCAGTTTGATCTTTTGAGCCTTTTTGTCACATCACAGTAATTTTCTGCACACGAGAGCTAATTAGACTGGGACCAACAATATATTGTCAATTCCGAATGGCAGTGTTTGTATTGTTTTTATACTCACCACTGACAGGATGATGTGCTAACCCTTCAATGTGGGTCTCCCTGTAGTAGCAATCTTTTTATGTGGTCATGCTGTTGCCACTTTTGTCATCAGGGAAGTTTTTGACAAGGAAGTATCGAACTCACGACACAACATCTTTAGGTACTTCAGTAGAGTATCTTATTAACCTGGGCTGCTGCACCTACGAAGTAATCAGTCAACAGATAGAGTAAGCATTGTAGTCACCAATACTCCAACATCCTCATGTGTGTGTGTGAGTGCGGCGCATAAATACACGTGTTGGAGTGTCTGTTATCATGAGTATCTCCGAGTGAGGAAGGCCTTTGTCTCAGCAGGGACATGAAACATCTGCCCCCTCGAGCAGCAAAAATGTAAAATCTCTTCATCTACATGACTTGACAAAAACCTCTGATGTACAGAAAACGCACAGAGACTTGACAGCCATTGTGCTGCTCAACGAAAGTTGTAATCTTATTCAGGTGGTCAGCGGGTCATATAAGAGGTGTGGACCCACCTTCAGATGTGACAAAAAGAATTAAATCAAGAAAACGTTACAAGTAGCCTACAATTGCTGTCAAATTTCTCAAAAATGCTCATACAGGCACAGATCCAAAGGGGGCAAAGGTGATCACCCGTCCGAAGGGTAGAGAAAAATTGGTTTATTAAATAAAATACAGGACGATCTGATGAATCTACACAAAAAATCGCCCCTCCTGACACGATAGTCTTGGCATAGCAACTTGTTCTTCAGAAAGTTCAAGAGGTAATTTTTTTCCGGACGAAATAACATCAGCAAATGCTCTGTTGGTTGGGCGTTTTTATTTTAGATTTGGAGCAGAGAATTGCGATTTCAAGTTGCCACCTGCACTGTTAAACATCCAATACTTTCCTAATCAATGTTCCTTCATTTATGAAAGCTTTGCAATAGAGATTGCTGCAGCGGTTGGCTGTACCACAATGCATATAAATAATGTTTATATGAATGAACACTTTAAAAAAAATGATGGCGATGCGATTTTGCATTTATTTCGTTAAGACAGCACATGCTTTCGCCCAGGGGCAGTGGGGCTTCCTGATCTCCTGCCACCCCATGCGGCATGCACATAATGACTCAGCACCCCCTACTGGCAGGTCAAGAAAGAGGCCCATTGCTCCAGGTGACATGCCTGGGATGTTATAACACTGAATATCGTATTTGAGCACAAGTGAACCTAAACTTTGCTAGTTGCTAGCATTAAGAGCACCGACACACATATTTCATACATATAAACCATAATTCCTCTTATAGCTAAGTGCATGCACATTCTGACAAATGTTATTTACTGCCAGGAGATGCTTCTCTCCCGACACATTGCCCTGGATCTGAGCTTGTCTGAATAGAACTCACTTCAGAGCTTAACTCCAGTGTCGCAGCTTTTAGAACTTCACATTCGTGCAACGTTTATCCCACTACAAACAAGTAGGTAGGACTCTTTACATGACTTACATAAATTCATTAAAAATCAGTAACGGTTCTCAATACTTGAAATTCCCACTCAGCAGGAAAATATTTTTTTTATTATCAGAAATATTGTGCATCATCCTTCCTTCCTTAATTGCTCTTCTCGGAATAGCATAAGTGAATACGATTTACAAAATTACATTCACCGCGGATTCAGGGAAAAATACAGTGAAATAAAACCATGATTTCTTTTTCTCGTCAAAACTAGATTTAGGAACACGACGAAAATCACAGACCAGAGAACTTGATAAGTATTCTAGCATTTAATTAACGAACAAATTCCGCAAACAAATGGTACAGTATGAAAGATGAAAATTTCATGGCAATTCTAGCTATTTTTTTATTGGCTGGAGAATGGAAACACAGATATTATGAGTAACGACAACCTATGGCTTGATATAGTTATGGATAATTTCCGATAAACCAATGACAGATTTGTTTTTTGACCCATGAAAGAATGCACAATAATATATATGCATATGAAATATAACTCTACATGATGGAGGCTATGTGAGCAAGCAATATATAATCAGCCGCCAAGTTGCAATGCATGTGCATGCGCACACACATCTCAGATATATATATTACATTCAAAAATAAACATATCCACATGCTGAAACAAAACGATATTGACTTCCTTCCACGTGATAACAATATAAAAATGAATTTCCAATGCCCGATGAAATCGCTCTTGAATTCGTGTAAAGGGTAAGTACACAATGAGAGGAGGAAGGTCAAATGTAGGAGATATACCCATCTTACGAAGATATATATATCTCATATGTTACACATATGTCTTCATACATACATGGCACTTTCTCCGCTGATGAGACATTTAGACTATGATGACGCAATTCGAATGAAAGAGCCTTGTGAAGAAAAAACGAAATATATATACTAGAGGGACTGGTTGCATCGATCAAACTTTCAATAGCGGGATGCTCGGAGGCTTCTTGCTTGTGATGATGGAACAGCTCTGCAAAGAAAAGAAAAGTAAACGTTAGCAATTGACATGCTACACAAAAGTACACTGCAGTGAAAATATGCACACTAGAACAGGAATGCTTGATCTATAGGCTACAGAGGGTTTCTAATATAGATCATGGAGATCCAATAACATACAGTAATTCTGCAGCTGCGGGTCATGATTCAACCTTGATTCGGAGGGACTTCCTAGAAGAGTCCTACAAATCCATACGTTCAAGTCATTCCACCCTTCTGTTATGAAACCTTTGAACAACAGCTGACTTTGTCCACTGGCAGACAAGTTGGGGGAGGGGGGATAAGGATGGGACGAATAGTGACTTGGCCGTATGTCGAATATATGCAGCTCATGACTTAAGCAGCTCTAGCACTCACTTCCGTTCCTGCATTGCATTTGGCCAGACTGGCTGTTTCTGATAACAATAACCGAATGATAACGATATCCGAAAAAAGTGTTCCGTTTGCAGGTACGGAGGACTGCCGCTGTGTGGTCGTGTGGGCATGGTGCTGGACTCTCGTCCTGAGGATCCAAGTTCGAACCCCATTGACGGCACAGTGGTGATCGGCTGAAGTTGGTTTTCTGCAGTTTTCCAGCTTTGAGGCACGAATGTGAGCCAATCTCCCATTTGGAAAAAAAAATCTCTCCACAGAGAGCAGGAAGGCCTACAACACGATACCGACAAAATGTGATAATTCAAGCATTTCCGTCTTTACTTCAGAAAATGGAAGCCAGATGGCAGCATAAACACGAAACAAGCGCAACTGAACAACATAAATACGTTAGGGCCAAGCATACACTCAGAACACAAATTCTCCCACACGTGCCGATTCATTAGAACTTTCGTAGAGGAATGTGTACAAGAGAGGTGCATGTTCTGTTAAGTAATAGTATGGTGACCCATGCATCCCGTTTGGGTAAACGGGTATTGGTAGAACGCGGCAACTTCCCTTTCCCACACAATTAGTTGCAAAATGTGCAATTGCTCAATTATTGTAATTTTTAATTCTATTCTAAAACGAAAATTCCCCCCCCCCCTTTTGAACTAAACTCCTGAATTGTTAATTTGTTTTTCACCCATTGGGAGGCGTTAGAATGGAATTGTCTACATTAGAATGAACCACGATATTTTAAAAAAGAAACTTATGTACAATATGTGTTTTATAGATCTCTCCAGAAAGTCTCTCCGGGAATGAAATTCGAATCTGGCCAACTGAAAGAAACTGATCAAGAACTAAAGGACGACCTTTTTTCTTGTCATACATTTGCCTTCACTTTATCCTATGTAAAAAAAAAAAAAAGCAACTCCTCGCATACATGTATCACAGCAAATACTCGGGCTAATTACAAAATTAAGGAAGGGGGGAAGAGAATATCTTCTAGCGTACCACATAGACACTGTGGTGGTCGAGTGTTCATAGTGACAGACTCGCATCGTGAGCACCCGGGTTCGAACCCCACAGTGGTGGATGGCTGAAGTTTGTTTTCTGTGGTTCCCAACTTCAAGTCTCGCCACAGAGAGCAACAAGCCTACAACGGTAAACCTTTAATCATGACACTTCACTTATAGTGCGAAAAATATGTAGCAGATGGCCGGACTATCACAACCGTTACACAGAAACAAGCTCCAAGTCAGTTTCACCACACGGACATGCACATTCCAACATGTACCAATTCGTTACAAGTTCCGCACAGGAATATGAATGAGTTGCATGTGTGATTTAGTAGTAGCTTCCTACATAGTATTGCAGCCTGATAACGATAACTTACAGGGGGGGGGGAATTACGTTTGGTTAAACATTAGCTTCAGAATGTGCAAACAAACTTTTGACTGGAAAAAATGATAACATTATCCAACGTCCTGATAACTATAAACAAATTTTTTCCTTGTATTATGATATTGTACTGTTCTGTTCTTTGCAAGTGATAACATTATCTATGATTCTGATAAGTGGCATCAACTGCACTTAATAGTCTGTGCTGTGGATGTCCGGCAAGCCGGATGTTTTTAATTATGATATAAAATCATGTTTAAGCTTGATGCAGAGATGCGATAGTGTTCCGATGATGATGCGCCGATTGTGATCTAATGATGTTGCAGCTCTCGTGCTGTAGTTTGTAATACCCTGTGACAATGTTTGTAAATTTCATTGCAAGAAATCTCTCGACTTCTTAAACAGCTGTCAAGTGCATTTGATGGGGTCGTGAACTAGAGATGCATGATCCTTAAATTTGGTTAGATAACTTTGAAATTATTCATGAACTCCGTTCAACTGATCTCTGCGACTGACCTTAACGTGAAATCTTCGTTACGATTTTTGAAAGTTATATTAAGGCTGAGATTAGCACTAGTTTATATGAATAAATGAAAGGATAGAAAATTTGTTTCGTTTTCAATTTGGGGTCGTTGAAGTATTGTGTCAGCAAATTTTTAACCATTTTTTACCTCCCCCCTTGTCAGCAAAATGTTATCAGCTCTGCTCCTACATCCTAACGCATATTGGTGGGATAAGAGACAGTGGAAGGGGGGGGGGGGCATGGGAATCTTGTGTCCTCCCCACAGACTACCAAAAATGTATATTTAAATTAAAATTTCAGAAGAAAATACCTTCATTTGTTATTATAATCAATTTCTGTTAATTTCAATGAATTTGAATAACTCAAAAATGTTTTTTAAAGAAATTCATTGCAAGCCACCCTTTAAGAAATATATGGTATATACGGGTACCCTTTACCCGTAAGCTCTGGGGGTTATCTGACGTGGACACTTAAGCGGCCCCCAATGCGGTTCCTACATCACTCAAGTTACCTGCTGCACATTCCCGGATTACGTAAGTGATCTAGGGCACAATTACAGAACACTTAAGTAATGCGTGGCTCAGTTCCAGAGCACTTAAGCTACCCGGATGCATTTCCAGATCACTTGGATCCATGAAACATTTTTAGAGATGTGGTGGAAGGCTCTGTAGGGGACTTATCGGTAGGGAGAATGTTACTTCGGGTGCCCACAAACTATCAAACTTCTATTGAAAGGTTTTTCTTGTTTTTGGCGCACCGATTAAGATGCAATTAAGAGAACATTTCATATTTTTATAAAGGGTGGTTTGATGATAAGCATCATCTAAGCCCCCTCCCCTCCCGTCATTAAAACAGTCAGAAAATCGGACCCTCCCCTGATGCTGACATAATACTTGAATGACCCCTTTTGTTGTCTGCTGGAATATCAATCAAAACATAGAATTCGAGGGGTGTATTGGTCCAGTACAGGAGATGACTCCCCTAACCTCTCCATGTAATGGACTAGAAGTCTGATATCACACATCTTCAAGAACAACACAAAAGAATTGATACAAATACAAAAACAACGCCACAACAGGCAAAATTCCCAACGAGGTGGCTGATAAAAAGATGCCCATAAAAATATGGTTGTCATATATTTCAAAAATGCAGTTAACACAAATTATAAACAATATATATACATACATGATAAAATACTATACAATGCCCATAAAGAATACTTATGGTTGTCTTATTCTAAGAATGGATAGCTTCTCGATTTACCCCAACATGTTTATCATATTTCTTTTTAAGCGTGTCAATTGTGTTACAATTTACTACCTCCGGGGGTAAGCTATTCCATTTATTAACAACCCTATTAGAGAAAAATTCCCTGCGACACCATAACCTTGCATCGTCCCTCACCAATCGATACTGGCGTCCCCTTGTAAAAGCAGTCAATTGGCGGTGTATTAAAAGTTCATGGTCCATCCTATTCATCCCATTGAAAATTTTGAACACTTCGATCATATCTCCTCGACACCTGCGTCCATCCAATGTGAACATATTCAAAAAATGAAGTCTCTCTTCATAACTCAAGCCCTGTGTGCCAATAAGGACACACGTAGCTCTTCTCTGCACCCCTTCAACCAATTCTATGTCCCTCTGTAGGTATGGTCTCCAAAACCTTACAGCATACTCCAGTCCAGGACGAACTAAGCCTCGAAAAAGCGGAAGAATGACTTTAGGAGAACGCGAAGAGACCTTTTTGAAAATGAGACCACAAGCATTCTATTCGCTTTTTTGACCACCGTTGAACAATGTTCAGAAAACCTAAGTCGCTCGTCAATGAGAATTCCCAAATCGGGGACCCTAGTTGCATCCGGGATAGTGACACCATTCAACTCGTAAGAGAACCGTGTGTTGTTCGAACCGAAATGAGCGACCATGCACTTATCAACGCTAAACGTCGTGCTCCATTCATTTGCCCATGCTGCAATCCTGTTTAAGTTGGTCTGGAGCAACTCCCTATCGCTTTCATTCCCGATTACCCCCATTAGCTTCACATCATCTGCGAATTTGCTAGTAATCCCATTGATACCCTGATCGAGTTTATCGATAAAAAGTGAAAAAAGTATGGGGCCAAAGACACTTCCCTGAGGAACTCCACTTGTGACGTCTGTCCAACCAGAGAATTCCCCGTTCACCACAACTCGTTGCGACCTATCTCTCAACCACGATTCTATCCAATTCAACAAGTTGTCCCCAATTCCAATCTCGTGTAAATGCTTCAAGAGTTTGCCATGTTGGACCCGATCGAATGCCTTCTGGAAATCAAAGTAAACAACGTCAACATTTTTGCTCTTACCTAAAGCCTTAGTCACGTGATCATAGAAGCAAAGGAGGTTAGTTACACATGACTTCCCTTCCTGAACCCATGCTGATTATCCGACAATACATTATTCTCGTCTATCCACTTCACAAACTGCCTTTTGATGATAATTTCCAAAATTTTCGAAAGGAAGCTCGTCAAACTCACTGGACGATAATTTTACACCACTTCTCTACTACCCTTCTTAAACATCGGAACAACGTTAGCAAGTTTCCAATCTCTTGGGACGATACCCTCAGCAACACTACTCCTGTACACTATATCTGTGCGACTGGCCCCAACAATTCATTAGCACATTCCCTGAGGACCCTGGGATAGATATCATCTGGTCCTGGTGCTTTGCTTGCACATACATGTCTTAGAAGATTTAGGACCTCCACGTCTTCTACTTGAATATCGTTGAGGGTTTTATTACCCCATGCAACACCCGTATATCAAATATCATTATCACCATTAAAAACCGACGCGAAAAAGTCATTGAAAGCACTACACATGCCTACATTGCTCTCTACCCTAGAGCCTCCTATCGAGAGGGGGGCCAACTGTCCCTTTACATCCATTATTGACGTATCGAAAAAATGATTTTGGGTCAGAGCCAATGTTATCTGCCAACCTAGATTCAACTTCCTTTTTACTATCCCTTATCGCTTTCTTCGACAGTCTTCTTTTATCAGTAAACAATGATAGGTTACCTCGTCCACTTTTATACGCTCTGAATGCTCTTTTCTTTTCAAGATAAAGGTTCCGCACGCTATCCGTTAACCACAGAGGGTGCGATGTGCAAACACGCTTTTTTCGAAGAAAGGGTATGACATCGTGCAAAACAGAGGACAGCTTCGTACTAAATTCTTCCCATTGACTTACCACCCCTACTGATTCCAAACGGTCTTTGAAAACTTCCGCTAACCTTCTTCTCAAAACATCAAAGTTAGTTCTCCGAAAACAAGGAACCAGTCTTTTGTTATCAACCTTACCCCGAAGAAAAGTTACAGTGAAATCTGATGATACGATGATCACTGGAAGAAAACTCTTCCCCCACCGAAACATGTTCAACAAGATCCTCAGAACTAGTAAGAACTAAATCCAAAATAGCATTACCCCTAGTGGCTCCTGATACATGCTGATACAAAAAATTTTCGAGCACCAACTTAAGAGTCTCTTTCATACTGATTTCCAGATGAAAGGTTCTCCCAATCAATACCTGGGTAATTGAAATCCCCTAGTATGAGAACCCTCTTTCGCTTACACATGTAGGAAATTTCATCATGCAATTTGGCGATGTAGTTTTGATCCCTATTCGGTGGATTGTAACAAACCCCAACAATAAGTTTATGACGTCTTTTGTTCTCAAGTTCAACCCATATAGTTTCAATATCACTTCTCTGCACGTTACACTCTCTAGCCTTTAAACAGGATTTCACGTATATCAACACTCCACCCCCTTTCCTATCAGATCTATTTCTCAAAAAAGTATCGTATCCTGAGATGTGTAAGAAAGATTCATCCCCATCGTTTGCCCAAGATTCTGTAATGGCTATAAGATCCAGGCCCTTAACAACTATCATGGTTTCTAAAAAATCTTTCTTATTACCCAAGCTCCTGGCATTTATTAACACACATTTTAATTTGCCCGATGATTTAGTGTCAATCGAGAAGCCATCCAAGACAAAGGTAGGTAATTCCCTGTCAGTACTGTTGTGATTATCATTAACTAACCCCCATTCCCGACTACGTGGTCTGGGAGTAAAAAACCTAAGACTATCGAAAACCTCCCAGACCCTCCTCTTATTTAGATGGATCCCATCCGAACGAAACCACCTATCGGTAAATGCGGGAAGCTCCAAGAACGTGACCCGAAGTGAGGAGCAAATGTCCTTCAGGCCTATATTGAATTGGTGGATCCTATTCCTATATCCCTTACTACCCCTTGGCAGCACTGAGATCACTGCCACATCTGAACCCCCTCCCTAGCGGATAATAGTAAATCCCGATACTCTGACAGAGACTCACTAATATTTGCTCCTACCTGATTTGTTCCCACGCACAGAATCACCAGCAAGGGCAACTTTTGGTGATGAAAAACGTCTCGAACATTGCCAATCTTCCCCCCAGGAAGACAACAGCGCTCGAAACCCTGAAAATCCCTACACACTCGGTTCCCAAGTTCCCTAACCATAGAATCGCCGATGATTAAACCCCTATCACTATCCCCCTCTACCTCATCCACGACCACTCATTGGCCCTCTAAACTGTCGTTGTTCGTGGAGATTGCTTCTTCATCAACAGGTGGCTCGACGACTAGAGGCTCCATTATAACCGGGCCCTCTAGCACCCTAACTTTTTCCCGTAAAGCTTCGACCTCGAGTTCCAGCCTTTTCCTATCCAAGCACCCTTTACAATTGAAACTATCAGCTACTATACCCCTAGACCAGGGAAACCTCCCGTCGCAAGCTCTACACAACACTAGTCGAGGTTGAGGCATACTAACACTATTGCTAAAGCTAGATAATAGTTTGCTAACTCTAACGTCCAAAAAACCTACGAATTTATATCAGAGAAGCGAGAAAACACAAACCTGGCAAAAATTCAATGAAAATGAAATGCGAACGAGAAAAAAAAATTTAAGTCGATCAAAAATACACAACGAAAATTTAAAAAAATTGAGAGCAATATAGTAAAAAAAACCACTTATCTCGCAATCCAACGTGTGCTAGAAAAAAAAAAAGAACACAGCGGAATATGACCCAAAAATAAACAACACGCTAAGTAAAACTCACGAGAACGAAGAAAGACACAAATGTTGCACTGACGTGATGGATAATCCTTCGGTAATCCCCCGGCAACGGTTTCGGATAAAATTTCTTCTATTGGTCTGTGAGCAGAGTGCGATAAAAGCACGTCCGTTCCCAACGACGGCAAAGACGAGAGATTAAAACATGATAATATATATACGATCAGTTATAAATACAAATACAAGGCCACAACAGGCAAAATGTCCAATGAGGTGGCTGAAAAAAGACATCCATAAAAAAAAAACCATGGTTTATCGCCCCCCCCCCTTTCCCCATTGAAACTAATTACTCCCAAGTTTGAGTATATACAGGGCAAATTATAATTAAAGTTCCCATACTCTGCGTAGTTTCTCTCGAGAACTGCTCATCCGAATACAGCCAAATTTTCAGGATATCTTAATGACACTATGGGAGAGGGATTTGCAAAATTAAAAAAAAAGAGTCTGAGTAGTGTCAGTACACTGAAACTACCTCTGTAGCATCCGTTCTGGTGGACGCATTCAATTAAAACTTGGTGTATTCACTCTATGTACTATGGAAAATGCAATAAAAAACATCATTTTTTTCACCTGGTGGTAAAAAATTGAACTTTTTTTATTGCATAAATTTTTCTCATTGTCTCATTAAGATATCCTGAAAATTTGGCTGTATTTGGATAAGCAGTTTTTGAGAAAAATACCCATAGTACGGGAACTTATAATTACAATCCCTCTGTAAATCTTATAATTATAATCAAGTTAATCCCAATTTTTTGGGTTAATACTGACAAGTCTGCATGCACATACACTCAGGTGTCATGTCGGCATGGCCCCTAGGCTGGGATCTTTTGCGGGGTCCCGACCACGCTTTCACGGGCCCCTTTATGATGAATTTATAGTGTGAAAAAGCAAGAATAATGGTGAAAATCGTCCCGGGCCCCAGGGCTGGAGCCTTGTCAGCCCACCCCTTGTGGAAGCCATGCATGTCGAAAAACCATACGTCATCTGAACAATGAAAAACCACACAATTAGAGTGGAAATAATTGAATGACCTACCCTTGACGTCTGCCACACGTTCGGACTACTAGGAATCAAGCTGTCTTTGGCTGGTGATGGCGAAAATATTTGACTTGATGAATCATGTATGACTTTTGTGGCTTTATCATCAGAACTGACGAGAGGCAAATCTTCTGTATTGCAACAAGTTGTGTCGCTGCAACTAGGATCGATGGGGGCAGCAGCGACGGTGGCGGCGGCAGCAGCAGCATCAGATGATCCTCGCAACATCAGTAAATTATTTTTTGATCCGTCGTCACATTCATATTTGTGTCGTTCAAAATCAATTGCCTGACACATTTCAGAACAATAATAAGTTCCGAAGCAGCATTGGAGTTCTCCTTTTCTCCCGCAGGTGTGGCACTGTATGGGGGAAAGAAGAAAAATTACATCATATATTGTCATGAACATGTTACTCGATGCTCATCAACCAATTACAGTAGAGTCCCGACAATCTGAGGTCAGGCCACCTCGGGTTATCGAAAAACTTGGAATTATCTGGAAAACAATAATAAATGCAGACCTGCCAACCTCCAGAAGGTAAAAATCATGCACTTTACAAAAATAGCGTAGCAATTTACTTTAAAATCCAGCAAACGTACCTTTGAACTTTTAAAATCTTTTATGGGTATAATAGGAATAAAAATAAGAAGTAATATGTAAGAAGACCATATTTTACAAAACATATATAACAAATGATAACAACAAATATGGCTGACTATTCTAAAGATCAATCCAGTTTTTTCAACAATGCTTCCACGAATTTCTGATATTCACTGGATATTTTCGCAACGCTGTCCCCCCACCCCAATGCTGTGTTCTCCATCTGCCTTTGGCTGCAACTGCCAAAATTGACTGCAAGAACAATTTTCAGCAACAAATTGAGAACTTTTTGCCCACAACTGGCGATGTCCTGTATTTTCCGGTATTTAGATTTCAAGTTTTTGTAATTTCCACTATGAAGTATGGTCAGCGATAGTAACACAAAGCAAATGATCACTGAATCATCTACCTGTTAATTTATGATTAAACATGTAAAAAGAAAAAAAAATGTTTTAAACATGAACAGGGCTGCCATGTTTGTTTACGGTCATGGATTTATATGGCTTTGACAGTTTGACCAACCTTCATACAGGCTACCGCACCTTTGCAAGAGTCTTCTCTGTGATGGGGACAGTTTTCCAAAAATAAAAACAGTAGCAGCAAAAAACAGTTATTTTATTACAAGTTTTCATTGTTTTTAAGATGACGCCAATAACTGAAAACCGGCAATATAAATTCATAATTTGGAAGCCCAGAGAATGTCATGAAATCCAGCATTGCCAGGCTAAATCCGGAAAGTTGGCAACTCTCTGTAAATGCTTCAAATGTTGGTTTTACATGAAAATGACAAGCACAAGGATAGTACTTTCTTTCTTTCATTCCAAGCACAACTCAGGTCTATTACCATGTATGGGTGATTTATCACCTAGTGAGTTGTACTGGAAGTGTAACTGTGTGTGTGTGTGTACCTAACAGTCTGAGTGCGTATGTAGTGTTGTTTGATTTTTCAGTGCTACTACTACTAAACCAGACACGCACCTTGTCCATATTCCTCTGCGGAACCTCTAACGAATTGGTACATGTTGGAATGTGTGTGTATAATGAACCTACCGTGAAGTTTGCTTCCGTGTAATGCTTGTTATGTGTAGTGCTGCCATCTGCAACCAATTTTTTAAACTTTTAAACTATGAGTTTTTTCCTCAACTCATAGAGCGTGAAGTGTAATGAATGAATAATTATAGCGTTGTAGGCCTGTTGCTCTCTGCGGTGAGACTTGATTTTTCAGTGCTGCCATCTATATTTCAGAAGTGAAGTGAGTGACGTATTATGATTGAATTACATTTGTACTGTTTGTAGGTCTGTTGCTCTCTGTGGCGAGACTTTTTAAAGGGGAGATTGGCTCGCATTCACGCCTCGAAGTTGAAAACCAACTTCAGCTGACTACGATGGTAGGGTTTGAACCAAAAACAACCTCGTGACGCGAGTCTGTCACTATGACCAATCGACCACTACAGTGGCACAAGAATAGTACTAGCATATTGGATGCATCTTTATTCCTCAATAAGATATAGATGAGAATTTTCATTACTTGAAGAAAGAGTCAATATTTTTTTGGTTCCGAAACAGTGCTTCTTTTGTTGGCAACATCTAACCATCCTTCAAACTTAGTTAGTAAAGAAACAAACTTTCTTTTAATTGTATTTTTAGAAGTAATTTAATCTCACTGAGATTACGATTAGTATGAAATAGACATTTTATGATAGCATACAATGAATTTAAAAAAGAAATGAATAATGTGGAAAGGGCATAAAGATGAGAGCAGGGTTACCAGATTTTCAGGAAGCTCTTGAATGTATTCAAGGGGCTTGTGAACTAGATATGCATGATTCTAGAATTCGGTGAGACACCTTGAAATTATTCAGGAACTCTGTTCGATTGATCTCTGTAACTGACCTTGACTTGTAACGTTTATTCCAATTTTTGAAAGTTATATTAAGCCTGAAATAAGCACTGGCTTATATGAAAGGAGAAGGCCTGCGCGCTAAGGTGGGTAAAAAAAAAAATATAATTCAAATTTTTTAAGAGGCACAGTGATTTTAAAAAGGTGCCAAATGATCTCAAAATAACACTTGTGATTTTTTTTTACATTCTGATTAGTGTAACTGCTTTCGAATTGATATCGATTTTTTGATTTTTTCCGTATTTTTTATCTTTTTCGATATTTTTGATTTTTTTTTTCAAGGCAGGTTTCAGTTAGGGTTTTGACCAATTACATTACTCTCTACAAACATTGACAATTCGTCACATTGTAAGTGTGAGGGTTGGATGGGTGGGTAGAGTGGGGAGAGTCTAGGAAGACCCTATGCGTGCGTATGCAACGCCCATGTTTCCCAGTATAACTCCGGCTGAAATAAGGCGAGGTAGTTTCGCGCTCGCTTGTGCCATTTTCATAATGGATCATACTCGTTCAAAGTGGAAATGTCCGTTATTTCACGATTCAAGTGACATTAAATGCAATATGTTACCAACCTATGAAGATGTTATGAAGTTCTATGAGTGGAACCGCCAGAAGATGAAATATTATAATGAAACTAATAAAGAGCCCACATATAAAGAACTAGAGGGCATTGTCATGGCAAAAACTAAAAGCATATGGTCAAGAGATTCCATTCCTTCTGTCCAACATAAACGAGTGAGAGCAATGTTAAAAGCGTATCATGCATGAAATACACACAAAAAGTTTTTAAATCATACCCTAAAATACCGAAGAAGCAATTAGAAGAGTTTTGCCATAAATTCCTCGTCTGACATTTATTTCATCCTGCAAGTGTAAGAACATCGAAGAGTGCATTTGCCCCAAATACAGAAAAAAAAAAAAAAAAAACCTGTCAGAGATAAGCTTCCTAATCGACCAATGAGTGACCAAAGTCCTACAAATAACTGCTTTGTACTTCGACGGATAGAAGGGTAAAACTTCAATTATATCAAGAAAGGACGAAAAAATTTATAGACAAAGCATTCTTGAAGAGCATATATATATTCCATTGATAATGGAACCATCGTCGAAGCACCAGCTTCTGGCACATCTGAATGCATAGAACAAGCAATCTTCGATTTCTTCTTGGAATCAGAAATATCTATGGAGTCTTTAGTGGCAGTTGGGTGTGACGTGGAACTAATGTGAACATTGGTTCGACTCCCAGTAGAGGCAGAGATGAGTTTTTTCCTTCCTTAAAAAATTAACATCTCAAATAATAAATATCTTCACAACATCCAGTCTTCTGTACATCTTGTATTAACAAGTGGAGAGCGACATTCATGTCATATTTCAACAGTTAACCACCAACCAAACATATTTGTACAGAAGTCTCAGCAGTTTGAAAAGACCTAAGGATTTAGCAAACAAATCGCCACGCAAAATGTCTCAAGCCCGATGGCTAACTCCTGCTAATCAAATTCTACATTTGTATGTTTTGATGGAATCTCCTTCTGAAAATTTAATAATTCTAGCAATGTATGTCGTCAAGTTTTACGATCCAACTTGGTTTGCTATCAAAACTCACCCTTCCTGTAAAGATGGAACACAGCACCTGTTCAAGCTCATCGCCACAACTAGGTATTTGCCCGCAGAACTGAAAGACAAAATATATCCCGTAATTCAAAGAAACACTTCGCACACCCTGAAAATTTATTGATCGCAATGCTGACCAACTCTGAACTAGCAGCCCACCGCATTCAGAAAAATAGACTCCGACTGTTTCAACTTCCTATTGTAAAATTTGATGTATCATCTTACATTGATCTCATCGACTGGCAGAAGTAGAATATATCTGATCCACCAATATTGAAATCCATACCCGAGGAAGACATCCAATTGTTTGACGTCCAAAAATCAGGAGAACTGCCACTACACCTGCCACCAACACAAACTGTAGAAAAGGTGGTCAAGACTGTTATAGAAACTTCAGCCACATTTTGCAAAAAAATCTGAGAGAAAAAGCTTCATAAAAAATCAAACAGTCTTGAAACGCTGTGCTGAAATTTAATAGTAAGAAGGATTTTCCCACTATTTGAAATGACAATAATATAAATGCCACTTTTGTAAACTTTTTCCCCAAAAAGAAAAAAACTTTCCCCCAGGAAAAAAGGAAAATTATTCCGATCACCGAAAAAGGAGGACAAAAAGAAGAATTTTCCGAAACTTATGAGGGCACTCGAAATGACATAAAAAAAGAAGACGTCTGGTAACCTATTGAGCATTTTTAACAGCAATATTTACAAAGTTATACTTTGGAAAGAGAGAAAATTCAACGGCCCCTGTGGGGAATCGAATCCATGTCCTTTCACTTTCCGGGTGAATGCCCTAGACCACTAGACTACAGAGGCAACGAATACCTCAATCTTTCTTTGGAGCTCGTGTGCACTAAATGGGACCGTACATCGACGGTCAGACCTAACTCAGGCGGAAGCTCACAACTGCTGACAATGACACCAGATAGAAACTTATCCAAAGATGATGTCACTCTATTTTATCCATGCAAAGGTTTTTAACAGCTGGCTGATGCGAATATGTATTTTGGAAAGAGAGAAAATTCAACTGCTCCTGCGGAAAGATTGAGATAGTCATTGCCTCTGTAGTTTAGTGGTCTAGGGCATTCACCCAGAGAGTGAAAGGACGTGGGTTCGATTCCTTGCAGGAACAGTTGAATTTTCTCTTTCCAAAATATATCTTCGCATCAGCCAGCTGTTAAAAACCTTTGTATGGATAGAGGAGAGTGATATCATCTTCAGACTAGATGAGAATGATTGCAAAGAATTTTGGGGATGGCATAGCTGCCGACTTTGGAGAATAAGAATTACAGAGGTTTTTGAATGCATCCGAATTTCCATACAAAAATAAATATAAAAGGAATTTTTCAAGAAAAGTAATATTGTAGGGATTTTTCTCCTTTGCAAAAAAAATGACATCCTACAAGCCATTGTCACATCCTTAGTGCCACGCCGCCAATCATTGCCAACTAGCATGCTAAATTACTTGTCATTTCAAATTAAATCTTGTCAACAAATCGCCATTGGGCTCGAAATGGGACATAGTCAAAGCAGATATAAGTCATCTCGTCAATTTCAAATGTTGGAATTCGCAATTTGAGGCAATGGCACATCATTTCGGGGATAAAAAATTAAAGCGACAGTCATTTTTCCAGGTATAAATTCTATAGGAATAATTTTCCCCCCTAAAAGTAGGGATTTTTTTCAATCACATTCAAAATTTGGGAGTCCGAGAGACGAAGTAGAAATTTGGAAGCCAAAATATAAGTCCATTTTCCGAACCCTTCACAAAATTTCGGATCTGAAAAATTAACTCTCTACAAAATAGAAATTAATGTGAAACCATAACTTTGGAATTCCATTTCTTTTGTGATAAATTAACTATTATACACCCAGTGGTAAAAAAATTAGGAATACCCTGCTATTTACATAATACGTAGAAGTATAGACGTTGTAATATGAGACTAAGAGTGCTCAAGTGGTCCCCCCCCCCCCTCATATATTATGAGTATATAATGTAACATCTCACCTTTCATGGCAAACATCCTTCAATCTCATATATACGGGACGTCTGACAACCATAACTCCCATGTCCTGATGTTTTACTCGTTTTTGTGCCTTAGGTAGAAGTTGTGTCATAATATTTTCGTAATACATCATTAGTTTGCAATTTTACACTGTGATGCGCACCAAATGAGAGTTTTGAAAATGTCCTGATTATTATTAATGGATGTCACAGTTCTTAACGATTTCTGGGATTCGTCCCGGTTTTGCAGGCAACTCCTCGGGTTACCCTAGACTAGTGATGGGCAAACTACAGCCCGCTCTGAGGTTATATCCGGCTCGTCGCAGAATTTGCAGCTTTTCACTTCTAAGCATAGAAGTTCAAATTATGGTTCATTGTCCAAACATTTGAGGTCTACCAATTTTTTTTTTGGCTCGCTCCTAAACAAGTTAGCCCATCACTACCCTAGACCAAGGGATTATACAAAATGTTAAAGTGCAGCACAAATTTTTTTTTTTATGCAATCTCTGCTTGCCAATGTGGGTTCTACATCAATGGTTCTCCACCTTTGGAAGCCCATGGCCCAGTACATTTCTTTTTTGTAAATAGAAGCGTAAATTAGAGGAGGAAAGTTAAAATTCAAATCACTCATGACCCTGTGTAACTCTGGGGGCCCAGAGATACACGATTCTACATCATCCACCCTTAGATTAGGAAAACCTGTTTCCATACTTGATGCCGTGGTTTCAACAAGCCGTTATATGGTAAAGCAGTTGCTTTCTGCAACAAAATGTTTTGGAAAAGCAAGCTTTTCTATGGCAGAGATCAGTGCAAGGGTTGGATTTTCAAATACCGTATATACTCGTGTATAAGCCGAGTTTTTTTGTGGAAAAATTCATTCCTCAAGAAGGGGGGGGGGGGTCGGCTTATACTTGGGTCAGTTTTTTATGAGAAAATATCGACTCCCGCAATCGGCAGCCATTTTTGTAGCAGTGTTCGAGAATCCGGCATTATTGGTATGGGATATGTTCAAAGCCTACAGAACGGATAATGTCGAAGCTGAGGCAAAGAAATCGGAAACATCATTGGCTTTGATACCAGGTGGGCTAACGTCGGTTGTACAGCTTTTAGATGTGAGCATCAACAAGCCTCTCAAAGACTATATGAGGAATTTGTGGATCGAATGGATGAGTTCCGATGATAAAGAAACTACAAAAAGTGGTGCCTTGAAGGAACCTGATATTGGCCTAGTGTACCAATGGGTACATGAGGTGGAATTCTGTTTCTGAAGTTCCTTCAAAAAGTGTTGCATCAGCAATGCGATGGACGGAACTGAAGATGATATTCTCTTTGAAAGTGCAATGGCGATGACAGTCCAGATGAAGATTAAAAACGAAGATGCCGCACCCCCTATGATGATCTGATGGATTACGATGAGCTTGGAGACTCAATAGAAATGGATTAAAAAGTTTGAATCATTTTCTATTGTAAATCTCCGCAAACTATTCATTTTGCATGAAAATATAAGAACTTTTTCCCTAAAATGCACAGATTTTTTTGGGGTCGGCTTATACACAGGTTTTCAATTTACTGTGGTTTTGGTGGTCCTGAAGAGGGGGGAGTCGGTTTATATACGAGTCAGCTTATACACGAGTATATACGGTAATATGCAAGACTTACAAAATTGTATGCAAGCGGCTTTTCGTGATTGCAGTGCTGAGCTGGGCCAGAACTAGATGGTGAATTGACAACTGCCCGGGGTGGAAAAATTTGAGCGGGGGTGGCGGAAAACTTTAAGTGGGAACAAAAACACAAGTTATAAAATCATCAGATTTCACAATGGTAGGTAAAGCCGAATCATGTTGCCCCCCCCACCACCACAAAACTCCTAGTTATGGCCCTGGTGCAGAGAATTGCATAAACATAAACAACGATGCACAAACTGAATCTGACACGACATCTTGAGAAAGTTAAAAATAACGTAAACGTCATCACAACTCAGAAGAGGAATAGCGTGGGGTGAAGTTTTATGCAGATGCTGCGAAAACCTAATTTCATACATTATGTCAATTAAACCTTTATAAAGCAGAAATCTGTGTCCAACGGGGGGGGGGGGGGAACAATCTTGGTCCCTTGTGATTCTGTTTAAGACAGGTTTTACTGTACTTTAAATAGTAACTGTATCCCAAAATACCTGATGTACGCTGCCATATCTGATTAGCAATGGTCACGCACGTTGCAATTCATCTTGTGACATAAGTGAAGGAGGTACTCACCCACACTTCTTTCTTGATAGCCTCCATCTGATTTTTTAGCTCATTCCGCAGAATTGCCAGCTTATCCTCTCTGTTCTTCAACTCGACTTCGATCTGGTCCTTATGATTTTTTATGCCGTGATCAAAAGTTTCCATGATATTCTGGGCACTTCTTTTGAAGACTATCGACTGTAATTCTTGTTCTTTCCTTTGGTTCTCAAGCTCCTGCCCTAAAGTGATCTTCATTTTACATTCCCTGTCCAATATTCTGTCTAGCTCTGCCACCTTCTCTACAAATGTCTCTTCCAAGTTTTTTATTTCGTGGTTTGGTAAGTCACACTGTGATTTTTTGTTCTTGAATTTTGATTTCTTTGATTTTTTCCCAAGTTTATCAATGGTATGTTTTGCAAAATCTCTTGACTGCTTCTGAAGCTTTGCGACTTTTGACTTTAACACAAACTTAAGCTTTCTCTGTTCCCACAGGCACTTTTGTTTTAAGACTAGCTCTCGCTTCAATTTACAGATGAGTTCATCTTTGGACTGAAATTTGGCAACAAATTCGTCAGCTCGTTTCTGCATGGCTTCCTCAAAGTCACTTTTTACCAGATCATACTTTTCCTGCAGCCTTTGTATCTCATCCTTAAAGTTTTCTGTCTCCTCTGTTTTAAATTTTAACGTTCTATCTGTTTCCAGCAACTTTTCTTGCATTTCCTGAATCCCTTCCATTCTCAACTGCAGAGCTTTGTCTTTTTCCAACATCTGGCATTCAATTTTTTGGATCTCTTTGGCCTTTGACAGCAGCACTTGGTCTTTCTCCAGTATATCTTTCTTTATTTTTTGGATCTCTTCCATCTGAGATTGAAGAATTCTGTCTTTTTCACATATCACTTCTTTCAACTTTTGGATTTGTTCCACTCTTGATTGCAGTATTCTCTCATTTTCTAGCAGATCTTCGTTCATTTTTTCGATCTTTTTCATTTTGGATTGGAGTATTTCGTTCATTTTTTCGATCCCTTCCATTTTGGATTGGACCATTTCATTCTTTTGATACATCACTTGCTGCAGTTTTTCGATCTGTTCTGTGCTCGATTGCAGCATTGCATCCTTTTCACATATCACTTCCTCCAGCTTTTGGATCTGTTCCCCTGTTGATTGCAGCATTTTGTCCTTTCCCACACTGTTTTCCTTTATGTTTTGGATCTCTTCCATACTGGATTGGAGAATTTGGTCCTTTTCACATATAACTTTCTTCAATTTTTGAATCTGTTCTGACATTGATTGCAATTCAGTTTTTTGGATCTCTTCGGCTTTTGACCGTAGCATTTGGTCTTCCTCCTGCATGTCTTTCTTTATTTTTTCAATTTCTCCCCCCTTGCATTGAAGCATTTGGTCCTTTTCACATATCACTTCCTTCAATTTTTTGATCTGTTCCAATAGTGATTGCAATTCAGTTTTTTGGATCTCTTCGGCTTTCGACAGTAGCATTTGGTCTTCCACCTGCATATTTTCCTTCATTTTTTGGATCTCTTCTGTTTTGGATTGAAGTATTTGGTCTTTTTCGCACATCACTTCTTTCAATTTTTGGATCTGTTCTGCTCTTGATTGCAGCATTTTGTCCTTTTCCAGCATTTCCTCTTCTTTCCTTTTGAGTGCGGAACTATTTGAATCGAGCTGCTTCTTCAGGTTATTCACTTCCCGGGACAAATTCTCTTTCTGTTCGTCAAAAGCTATGTGAAGGCTTTTGATAGCAAGTTCTTTTTCTTTTATTATGGCTTCTAAATTGTTTCCACTGTTCGTCTCATGTTTTTTTTCCAATGATTTTTTCATTCTTTTTAAAAGTCTTTCTGTCCATTGCGCTTCTGCTGTGTTTGGATCGACCGCATCATTTCCTTGGGAAAAAAAAGGATTTCACAATGAGTGAATAAAGATAATCAAATTTGGACACTCTCAAAAACAGAAACAGACATGCCTTTGAAAAATCCAAAAATATAGACCAAATCAGAAAAACAAAATTGTGAAAAATTAATTAAGGAAAGGTGCTCCCTTTCCCCCAGGCAGGTCCTATGCAGCTCTACAACATAATAATGCAAGACATTCGAAAAGCAGTAACTTTTTTATATGAAATCATGAACAGAGACCATCAGAATTCACAAACCTTTTGATAAGAGGCAACTCTGCATATTTTGCTTTCAATTTTTATACTATCTGGAACAGGTGTGGATCTAGAGGAGGGTAGGTATAGGCCTCCCAAGAACCATGAATAATAATGAAAAATCTGTTTCATAAAATTTGGGATGATCCACACAACGAACCTATCGGTCATGTTTTTTTGTTTTTTTTAATGCAACCATATGGCAGCGACTTTATATCACGAGGTCAGAATGATATAAAGCTGACACATGATGGCGTAAAGCTCCCATAGATCACTTATAGCTGCTGTAATTTACAAAAATCAGAGTCGTAACATAAAGCAGAATCCAGACTCACATTCACAACAAACACAATTAAAGCTGTTTTTTCCCCAAATTTTTTCTGTTTTTCCAATTTGAATATCTAAGTGAATATTGCACTTAGAAACGTGGAATTTTTTTTTGTTGGGATCAGAAGAGACAGGGCAACAACTTTCTAATTAGAAGTTGGAGGACAGGGGAAACGTATAAAAAAGTAAATTTTGTATCTACAAGTTGTCTACTTGCTTGTAAAGTAGATGTAAAAAAGTAAATTTTACATCTACGGCCTCTAGTAAAATAAATGACATATCCAAGATGGACATGTTATTTGGATAAATTTTCTTATTGAAAGTATGCTTCTATAACCAACGGTTCAAAAGATAAAGGATATCTAAGGACTCAACTTTACAGCCTGTATACTGATACATGATCAACGGTCCTGCGCTATCGACTAATGGCTAGTGTAATGACTTATACTAGCTTAGTTCTTGCAGATTAGTTGTACATAATTGGATCACTTGTATAGATCTGAAAATGGTTAACACCCTACTTGGCTAACAGAAAGGATTCACAAAATTTCCATGCTTTCTTTGCATATGGGGCAGCCAAGCTCGAGACAAACACTGGATCCAGAATGAGTGGCCTGTCCTTTCGAGAGCTCGGGTGTAACATGAGTGTACAGCTATATTTCCTGTTTAGTCCCCTTGATAAATTCCCCCAAGAATCTTGTGGCTGTAAGGGATGAACAGGGAGACGTTTTCATCAAGATTTCAAGACGATGGAAGTGCACTACCAAGGCCACTAGGACAAAGAATGGTGGACTACTGTTGGAGCATCAAACGGAATTTCCCTCGTAAAGTCCAGAAACACAAGAACTATAAGCTCAAATTCTTGCTTGCTAGAAAAAATAAATTCAGAAAAAAAAACTAAAAAGGTTATTTTGAAAAAAATCTAGAGCTTACAGGAAAAAACTAAGTTCAGACTTACTCATACACTCGAATTAAGTAAGATCAAGTGGTTGTATAAATGTAATAAAAAAAATTTGTTTTCCAGTGTTATATGTGACCATATTTACTACTACCACTTTTTAACCATACATGCACCGCATAAATATTCCGCATGGGAATTTCTAATGAATCAATACATGGCGGAATGTGTTCTGAGCATGTGTGGGGCTCCAATGTATTTGCTGTCAGAGTTATACCTGTTTTGTGATTTAGTGGCCATCCTGTCCTCCATATTTTGAACTGAAAATGGCAGATGCCTGAATTTTCATGTTATGTAAGTATCGTGTTGAAGGTGCCTGCTCTCTTTGTGGAGAGATACTGGTAACATAGAGATGCAAGTCAGCATGCCTCCTAAATATAACTTTATTCTTGAGTTGTGAACATCTATGTAGCTTTCCAATATTATCCCTATTTTATGATATGCACCCTAGTAGATTTTGGACGGGTGGATGTGTGCATTGGATTAAGATCACAGACTAGACAGGGAATTTTGTTTTGCTGTGAAATTTCACTCACTAACTCTGTCTATTGTGTGCGCAATCTTCAGAGGACAGAAGAGCAGATGGCTAAAATCTGACAACATGATCTTGCTGACTCGGGGTCCCTGCCACAAAGAGTCCGACTCCTCAACAGGTTGTACAGCAGACAGAAAGAT